>NC_054054.1:117207457-117363034 GCF_017639655.2 Falco naumanni
ATTAGATCTCAGCATGTATCCCAGCAAAACCTCTGGGAAGAGCAAAACAGCAGTATAAACAGAAATTATTACACTGGGCTAGAAACAGCCCCTCGTGAACAGCATCCCCCATGCAGGGGAGATTAAGCAAGTCGTCCTTGCACTTCACCATAAGCAAAATCACACTTTACATTTTATTTCATCGTAAATGGTTGGTTAGCAGTACTGTGTATAGATGTTGTTTCTCTGCTAAGTTCTCACCCAGCTTTTACAGAAAACCCTCATTAACTCAGTTAGAACATTTTGATGGAGACAGGGCTCATTTGATGTCTTTTGATAAAAAGGAGGGTTTACAAATTCACAGGAGAATCGTCACTCTCATGTGAAATGAAAGGCTGTCTGTGCACTGAGATATGCATGTGCATTTAAGAGCTGGAAATCTGGTCTTGTTTTCAGACGCTGTTTTCAGGCACTACCACGTACCTTTAAAGAAGAGCCACTGCTGTGATTCTGGGCTGAGCAGTGACAGTAACTGATACTTAAGTTCGTTTCTAAGAGCAGTAAGTGGAAGTGCTTTGAAAAACATTAGCTAAAATATTCATATTTTACGGAAGCACTTGTAATGCTTTAAACTTAGCTGATTTTTTAATGATTATAGGATCTTTCAGCCTGACCATATATGACTGCCTCTTGTCTTGATCTTGCTTTGGAGTTACATAGCCAGAACTAATGCACGCTGGGCTCCAGGTAGAAACTGGGGCTGATTTCTGAGAGCTGTACCCTGCAAGGTTTTATCTGCTATTGCTCACTGACTGCATTTGTGAGGATCGTTTGTTTTCATCAGTTTGTCAGGTTTTTGTTGTTTTTTTTTTTTTTTCCTCGAGCATTTCTTACATGGGCAGAGTATTTGCTCTACTTTCAGTATGGCAATGAGTTAGGGAATCTTTGACAGTGAACAAGGAGTGTCAGCTGTTTGTTTTCAAAGCTGGGTATGTTTTTCTGTAGCAAGGAGTAGTGACCCAGAATATTCTCTTCCCCTGGCCATGACCCTAAATCCCCGCGCTACAGTAAGTAAATAATTCACTGTGGTTAGTATCACTCTATGACCCCCATTTAGCCCTCAGCAACAGTAACCATTGCACTCTCTGCCGAGTTAGGAATGCACAAATTGGAAACTGCTTATAGTTTGCAGCTAGGGTTTGAAACGTTACCAATTGCTTGCCGCATGGGCAGCCGAAGCCATTACTTGCAAGCCAGAGGGAGACAGTGGTACTGATGGCCCTGGGGCAGTGATGGAAGCCCAGCTGTTCTCATGTAGCTGCTGAGAAGCAGCGCTGGGATTTTCCTCGGCAAACTAGCTCCATATCCTGCTAAAAGGCCATCTTCTGTATCTGTCCTTGCATGGAGCATGTCTGGTCAGTGTTTTGGCTTTTGAAAGGGAGGAGGGAAATCAGCACCTTCTGTTCCTAGTGCTTCTCGTTGCCCTATTCTGAGGGCATCTTTGTTGCTACAAAGAGGAAAGATTTTTGTGTTACTGTTTTCTTTGGTCTCTGCTTTTGCATCCTCTGCTCTGTGAATAACAACAGAGACTGTTTTTATAAATGAACATCCTTTTCCCATGCAGAGTCCACAGTTAACTTGATCAATTTCTTGCCATTTTTACTCCGTGGCTCTGAATTTCAACAGGACTCAGAGGCAATGGATCGGTTTCTCCACAGATCCGGGAAGGCTGCATGCAGTTTTACATGATGCTAACTTAAAATGCAGGATGTTTTCTCTTCCTGCAGGCTGCATCTCACCACAGCTCTTGGGCCCTACGGTCGCTAGAGAGGTCGCTGGAGGGTAGCTAGTTTCAGCCCTCTTCGCTAAGGCTGGAGCCTGTGAAAACTACCTCTCTAGACTTGGTTTTTAAAAATGTGATCACAGCTGGTTCATTCAGCTCTGCTCTTCGCTGGTACGTGTTGCTTCAGCCAAACAGTCAAACTTCATATCTCCCCCAGGACAGAGAAAGCGCTACGAACACATGCCTGGTCATAGCGACTATACAGAAGATTTTCTTTCTTGGGTGCTGTCACTGCTTTCTTTCTCTTTCCACTGATTTGGGTTTATGCTGTGCTTCTTTTTACTCCACTCAGTCTCATTCATCGCACTCGTGCCTTTCATCTACTCTTTGCCTTGCTTTGTAGTGTTTATTCCTGAGAGTTTCTGAGACTCTGCAGTGCCCTGTCCCTCTCACAGGCACAGAACACAGGTCCACAAACACGTGTCAGACTTGACTCAGGTAAAACAGAAAAAGGCACAATTGTGTGACCGCAGAGAAGTCACTGATGAGTAGTTCTGCTGTTTCAAACCAATACTGCACCTTAGTGTATTTGAGGTAACTCCTGTGCTGGGAGAAGATCTGAATCCTGTCCTGTTTGCATTGATGAATTGCCTATTCCCAGCTGGCCAGATCAAGGCAGAATTTATATTGGTATGCATGTACCTGTACAAAATATTTTCCCTTTTGCTTCACTTTACATATACTGGGAAAGCTTCAGTCTGAAGCTCTGGTCACAGTTTGCACAGTTTGGTAACTGTTTTTTCCCCATGCTTTCCTCTCTGACTGTTTTATGAAGAACCTGGGGCTTTGGGAAGAGCAGAGGCTGCCTGGCTGCAGACTTCCACTGGCTGCTTCTGAGTCTTCTCCTTTCTTTTTGAACTTCTCCCAGCAAGAGAGGCTAGTCTCAGAAACCGCGCTGCCTTACCAAATCATTTCAGTGTCTCTAATTCCCATTTATTTGGTATTTTTCTGCTTTTTAATTAACTTTTTCTATTGGTAACCCTCCATCATAAGGTGTCGAGGGAATCCAGGCTAGCTCTGAACTTCTGTATTTTTTAGCTTTGCAATCTTATATCCTTAACTAGCAGTTGATCTGTGGGTCTTTGGAGAGCAGATGCCTTTTAAAACTTTGTTTCGCATAAGAAGATCTGAACCTTATCAGGAAAGTGAGATCATGGTGCTTTTTTGCTTGCCTTTGCCCCTACTCGCAGAGGCAATCTGTATTTCCTTAGATGTGTGCACTGTATCGCATGGAGGTCTCAAATGTCTCATTACCCAGGCAGATAAGCCTGGGATTCTTTCACAATAAATACTTTGCTGTAGTTCAGCTCCTGCCTGAATCGCCTTTGTTGCAAGGACAGGGCTTGTCAGAGAAAGTACAGTTTTAGTCAATAAGTTTAAAGTCCCTTAATTTTGCTTACAACATAGGATTTGGTGCAAAAATAGGTATCTTGTGGATGAAACTTCTTTATGCTTTCATGAGCTTTTTGAAGTGCTGCATATCCACCAAGAGCTTAGTGCATGCAGATAGGCAAGCACAAACAATAACAGACCAAAAAACTTACCAGCTGAGTTCTTAGCACAACTCCTACAGACTTTCATGCCTGTAAAATACCTAGCAAGACCTGCTATTTTTATTTTATCTCCTTCCCATGATCACCGCCAGCGCTCAGTTCCTTCTCTGTACAGCACCACTGCCTCTGGTTCTCCCCAGCACTCCTCCCTTCTTTTCTGGGTGCATCTCTTTGGCAGAGAGTCCTTTTTGCTCTCTCAAGCAGAGAGGCATGCAGCCAGGTGGGCTCTGGGGCCCGAGCCTGAGAGGGAAGGTGGGTGCTGGAGGCGCAGTCCCGGTGGCACAGCCGGTGGCAGCCCACCGTCTGCCTTGCCACGAGCTCTGAGCCTGCAGCGATGCCGGGGGACGGGACTTCTGGGGGCAGCGGCTTCTTCGTGCCGCTCGCTGTCCCTAGGTAGCTCAATAATGGTTTAGAGGTAGATCCTGACCCTTGGTGCCCTGGCCACTTTCTGCTCAGTGTAACAGCTCTCTGCGAAGAAACATCGGTTGGAAAGATTGATTTTAACTTTTTAATCACAAAATCTTTACGTAACAGTATCTTTCTCTTTGGACCTGCTGTATCACTGTTCGAAGGAACTGGTATTACCTGTTGTGAGTTTAGTGACTATAGTAAATTTCTTGCCCACATCACATCAGTAGTAGGGCACTTACTCGATTTGTACTTGTGCAAGATGTGCCATCTAAGCACTGCTAGTATTTACTGCCCTTGATATATAGCCTAAAGAACCTGTCCCAAAGAAGAGCTTTACTTCCCAGTTGGTGATTCTGCCGCATGTTATGAAGACAGGAGAGATGATGACTCACTGCAACAGTTGTTTTCTTGTCGATTTAACAGTGCAACACCTATACTACTTCTATTTCAGCTGAAACGTATTTTCCACATACATGCCTCCATACAGTGGGTGCATGTCTGTGATGTAATTATGTCACCCATGTGTCAGTTTTGAGTTCACCAAGAAAAGTGAATCAGGAAAACTGCCAGCCTCATTCTGCTGTCATGATCTGGGGTAATGATATGGTCCTCAGTACATTCGTAACCAGGCTTTCATTTAAATTTGTCATTAAAGCTGGACTAAATTCCAGGAGCTTCACGTATAATTCTTGTATTTAGCACAAAGATTTTTCAGAAGACATCTGACTTTTCCTTGTAGTATTTATTTTTAAGAAAGAATATTTCCTCACTTATGCTGGGTGCAGGTGCACAAATGCTTCACTCATGGAAGTTCTTACTCCATGGGTGCATTCACCTGTTCTTGTGTGTACATACATGCATCCACCACATGCCCGCTCAGGTTGCTGTGACAAACCACTTCCAGTGTTCCTCCCCAGAAGCCCTGCTCTGAAGCACCAGATGCTCTTGTTTCTGTCAGCTGCAGAAACCAGTTGTCCCTTTTGCTGACCTGGGACTGGTACATCTCCAGTACACCGCTGAGCCCTTGCACTTTCAGATACAAGAGCTACTTTGGCAGAGTCTCTTCCATGTGAAGGAATCTGCCTCCCAGAAGGGTTTGCTGGCAGCAGCATCCCCGTGTTTCCCTCCGTGTACCAGTTTGCAGTGGTGTTTGTGTAACCAATTAAATCCCCATCCTTCTGGTAGTAAGATCAGAGCACCCTCAGAATGTGGCCAGACACGTGCCCTGAGGGTGATGCCGAGGAGGCAGCAGAAATGGGGAGAGCCGATGACAGGCAGTGTACCCTTGCCTTCTCGTCTGCTGTTTCACAGCTAGCACAGGGGAATAACATGGGCAAGCGGTGCACAGCCTGCAGAAACTACAGCGTGGGAGCCCATCTCGTAGGGCAGCACAGACCCAGCTCAGTGGAAGGCAGCATGTAGCTCAGTGTGGCCAGCATTGGAAACTTCACAAGGCACGCAGCAGGTCTGGGGACAGGCACTGAAGAAACCATGAATAATGCAGGGCTGTGCTCTGCTCGACTTGCTGGTGACTGAAATCTTCTCCCTTGGAGAGACTTGTCCCTTATAGGTGAGCTGGCTGCATGGCTGGGGGAACCACCTCTCTCCGACTGCCTCTTCCTTTCCCGGTTAGTAAGAAAGCATAGGGGGATCTTTAACCTCTTTTTTTAAGGACTTGCCTTGAAATCCTGGCTGTGCTGAAGTTGGCTGGAGTTCTGCCACAAACTCTATCACAGCTATGCTTTTAGCAGGCTTTTAACTCAGCCAGACACTGCTCTTCTTACTGTACTCTGCCAAATCCATTTGGTCATTCCTTTTCCATTCTTCCCCAAATTCATAGGGACATTGAACAGGCAATTCTGTTTTCTATCACCCTGTGTGTGAAGTCTGCAAGACAGGGGATTTTCAGAAGGCAACTCAGTGAAGTTTTGAATGTGTACAACCTGTGCTACTGGAAGTAGTCAGCTCTTCCCATCGTTTTTTCACATCCAGCATCCTTAGACTTCTCTACTCCAGTCTTATTTCCCACAGGCCATATCCTGGCCTGCTGGGGCTGTCACCAAAGCTGCCCTTGTCTTCAGTAGAAGGAACACCTGTGCCCACACTTGTTACGAGCAATTAGTGTTGAAAATCTGTGGGTATCAGGAAAGCAGGACACTGCTTTCAAAAAAGACTGTGGTAAGGGATAACACTCCTCCAGCCTGCCATTACCTTGTTGGTAATTAAGACAGCAGGTTAAGTTTCTCAGCTGGGTTGGTAAGTGGGCAGGGTGTGCTGAAGCAAGCTGGTCCTTCACAGCCCCTGCAACCTCATGCCTCAGAGCTCACGGCAGAGGCAAACACTGATGTGTCACAAACTCTCTTCTTAAACCAGACATTCCTCCCTGTTTCAGCTGCTCTTTGTCTTCCCAGGATCTGTGTTTTTTCTCTCCAGCCCAAGAGAGGAGGCTCATGTGTGGACTGGAGCTATCCCCATCAAATACAGTCCAGAAAGTCCTTGCTACCCCTGGGGCACTGACATGAATTCTACATTTCCACAGATAGGTCCTGAAAAAACCTGACAAATTACCAGGGATGGCTGGGATGCATTCCTTCAGGTGGATCTTCCTTGGCCAGTGAAGGGGGCACTAGACAGGGAAACTGGGCTCTGGTCCCAGCCCTGCCTCAAGCTCTCTCAGTGATATCAAGCAAATCCTTCCTCCTTCAGCCCACAGAGCACTAAAAAACAACAAATTTCTCCCCATGGGTGCAGGAGACAAGCAAATTACCGCACTGGAATGGCTGAGGTCAGGAAGCTAAGGCACTGGAGGTGGCGATGGAGGTGTTTCACAGTGTGAAAGTTACTGTAGGAAAAGCCACTTACAAAAGTGGACCTGGAGCCCTCTCAGCCTGGGTCCGCTGTCAGTGACATTGCCTAGCCTGAAGAAAGCCCACTGGAGTCATTCCTTTAGTCTGGATCTAGGACTGGGATCAGCTCCCTGGTGGAGGTTCTTTCTGCTGGTTTTTGAGGCCATTTCTTTATCGTGCTTGGGGCTGGACCCTCCAGTGGGACAGCCTGGTTTGGCTACACGAAGTCTACAAAATCACAGAATTACTAAGGCTGGAGGCACCTCTGATCATCAACCAGCCCAGACTCCAGGCAGGGTCAGCTAGAGCAGGTTGCCCAGGACTGTGACCAGTTGGGGTTTAAATGTCACCAACGATGGAGACTCTCTGACCTGCTGATGCAGTGTTTGAACACTCTCAGTGTGGAAGAGCTTATTATTGTGCTTAAGTGGCATTTCCTGTATTTTAATTTGTGCCCATCGCCTTTTGTCTGTCACTGAACACCACTGAGGAGGGCCTGGCTCCAGCAGCTTTACAGCCAGCTATCGATACACATCGATAAGATCCCCCTGAGCTTTTTGTTCTCTAGGCTGAGCAGTCCCAGCTGTCTCAGCCTCTCCCCCATATATGAGATGCTCTAAGCCCTTAAGCACTTTTGTGACCCTTCATCGAACCCAGTCCATGATGTGCACAAGGAGCCCAGCACTGGACACAGAACCCCAGATGTGTCTCACCAGGGCTACGTAGCCAGGAAGAATCATCTCCCTCAATCCTCGAGAATCGCTACTGATGATTTACTTCCCCGTTGCACAAAGAAGTTCCCCTCTCCCCTCCCACAGCTCTGTGCTAGGACTGAGATGGATCCCCTCCACATACCTGCTGAACTTCACACTCTGCCTGGTCTTTACTGTGGTTTGTTCCTGTTTCCTCCATTTTATATCACTCCACTCACTTTCTCCTTGTTCTCTTCTGGTTTTCTGCCACCCCTTGCCATTGCCCCTCTCACAGTTTGCTTTGTCTTCATTCTCTTTTCCCTTTAGCCAAGTCTGTTCATTTCATCTTTCAACACCAGGGCCCCAGCTGATGCCCAGCCTTGCTACCCTACTGCTTACATCCATCCCTTTTGGCCCTTTTGTATTTCCAACAAGACCTGGTTTGTTTGGTTGTTGGTTTTTTGGTTTTTTTTTTTTTCCTTTTGAAAGCAGCCACAACTCCTTCTTTGAATCAGGGTCCTTGTGTTCATCCCACGGTGTTTCCTCCCAAAGTACTCACTTATTCCAGAGTGGCACGAGAGCCTTCCCTGCTGCCGTTCCTGAGAGCAGGACCTGACCTGCTCTGCCTTGGGAGGTCCTGCCATGTCAGACATCAGAAGGTTTTTCTCCCATGCTGCTAGTCCAGCACTGGTCTGGAACAACACCCCTGATGTCACCATGTCTAAGAAGCTTTAATGTTCTTACGTAAATGACATTAATGAAAAAGCTGTCATAAAGCATTATCTCAGGAGACGATTGTACAGTTACACAACTCTGGCTACTCCATCCGCTGCCACAGGTAACACGTTCCAGGGAGTGAGGTTTGTTTTCCTGAGATAAGAGATATGTCGTCACAGAAAGATTTCTGAAGTGTCTCAAAGCCTTGTGCAGGTGGTTAGGATGCTGTTGACATCAGTGGGACTCATTGTACCCAGATGGCTGCACATGAAAGACCCAAATATTTCAAGTGCCTCTGTTACCCTGTTATTGAAGCTTTTGCAGTGGACACCTAGACAGCTGTACCCAAGAGTCTTATGCCGACCAAATCCTTCCTTACTTAAGTGACCGACCTTCCACCATCGTGGGACTCAGCCCGCTGTGCTTTATGGAAATAAACTGGATCACACACAACAACGTGATTGAATTGGCAAGGAACTAACCAGTTTGATCCAAGTTTGACTTGCTCCTCCACCTATAATGTTTTGTTCTGCTGGTGCTGAACCATCTTTTTTTCTCTCTGTAGACATTAAAGAAGAGGTCAAAGAGTGAGCACTCAGGACACACAGTTTGGTTGGTTTAGGAGATCACACGTTCAGCATTACTGAAGGCACATTATTTCAGTCCTATACACTTAGGAGCTAGGTCTGCTTTCGCTAGTTAAGTTCAGTTTAACTTGTGTGTAGTCTGACACGGCAGACATCACTTTCCTGAGTACCACCTGTGATTCCTTCATTTCATCTGAGTAACAGTCTCCTCCCTCCCAGGTGGCTGGCACCCCACTAGAAATCATTTCTTCACTCTGTTGTGACCAACTACCGACCTGCAGCAGCTCTTATTAAGATTCCTTCAAGATGAAAGACAAAGAAGGGGTTAAATTTGTTCTTATCACCTGAGTTGTATGGTTTTGTGTGATAAGGATCAGTGAGTTCAGGTCCTGGCTGTAACCAAGGAACTACCAAGCACAGTTTTATAAGAAACTGTTCACGAACTGAAATATTGTTCTGGACACATGGTTTTGTCCTTAAGGAGGGTGGCAGGCTTGGAGTTCGGCTCTCAGGTAGATAATGACTGAGAGAATGAGGAACTTCTTACCACCTCCAGTGTTTCCAGAGTATATTCACGGACATTGTCTCACTTATTTTTAGTGAATTGAGGTAAACTGTCCATCCAGGAGGTAGGGAAACTATGTTCTTAGGACTGTACCAAACCCCATTCAAATGGTAATAATAGTAGGAGAAAGGACAACAGTATCAAGAGAAACAAGCTGACCTGCAGGGTAAGGTGGTTCTAGACTCAGAACTGTAGCAGAATTTAGGTTGGAAGGGACCTCTGGAGGTCCCTTGTCCTGCCACCTGCTTGAAGCAAGGCCAGCTTCAATGGTAGAGGAGGTTGTTCAGGGCCTTAGCCAGCTGAATTTGAAGACCTCCAAGGATGGAGATCCCTCAGCCTCTCTGGGTCCCTCTTTCAGTGTTTTGCTATCCCACTGTGACTTTTTTTTTTCTTTTATAACCAAGTGGATTTTCCCTCATTGCAAGATGTGCCAATTGCCTCATCTTCTTTGCTTTGCACTCTGTCTCCTTTGCAGCTCCCCGTTAGCGGGATGTAGGTCCTCTCTTAGCCTCTCTTTGTCAGGTTAAACACATTCAGCTTTGGGAGAACTTGTTGGTACTCCTCCACTTCCATCCCACCAGCACCCGCCAGCCATACTTCCCCATTTCCACATTTCTTGTACTGCTGCTGTGTACCTCACCGCACACAGCCCCTTCTGAGCACACACTGGTCCCTGACCCGACCCTTCCTGACCAGCTGGCTCTGTTATATTAAGCTAAGTGGTCTACAGTGTTCTAGTGTTATCCGTGCTGTCATCTTCCTCTGCACTCTGAGTGATTGCACTCTTGACACTAAGAGTGTCTTTGACAAGTGTTCAAAACGAGCCCAAGCCACCATGGGCTAGTAAATAATGGTCCTAATACAATCTCTGTGATTGAAAAACGACTCTCAGCATTTCTGTACTGCAGATACTATTAAATGGTCATCTGATGTTTAATATATCTTGGAGATATGTACTAAGGGCTCAGTTCTGCCAACCTGCTGTCTTTAGAAAATGTGTTGTCTTCAACAGGATGTACTGGGTGCTAGTGCCAAATAGACAGACCTCATTAGCTTCCCACATCCTCCCCCATCAGCAAGATCTGTAAGGCAGTGGGGAGGTATTTGCCTAGAAAAGCCATCACAGTTACTGGTGGTTGAATGAATCCTCTCCTCGGGAGGGAACCGTGCAGTATCCATAGGGCCTGGACCTCAGGCCCCAGCTGCAGGTTCTTGTCCTGCCACTCATCTTCTCTACAACCTCGGGCAAGGGGCCAACATTTCAAACATGTCCTGCAAGTTGGTGGCCAGTTTGAGATAACTCAGGCATGATTGTGAAAGATGGCGAGCACCCACAGATCTGTGTCAATCAATGGGAATTCAGCGTTTTTTGGAGAACACCAAATAGCAGTTCCTCTTATTCAGCGAGGACTAACCACAGGAGTAAACAAAAGGACTTGGAATAGGATTAAGTATCTCTCTCTTATTGCTGCCACTTTCACCTCTCCTAGCACAAAAAAAAAAAAAAAAAAAAAAAATCTGTACTCACATGTCCCTGCATGTGACGACCCCTTTACTCCATTTGTGTCAGTATGTGTGCACATACACATATCATAAGATTGGTTATTGCTTCTATGCCTGCCCTCTCTATAAACTATAATCAAATGAGGTTAAAAGTATTCTTATTCTGTGCAGGGTTGTTGTGAACTAATGTAATCCTCTTCTGGAGACCCTGAGATCTTCCCAGAGTTTCTTCTGTAGAGCACATTAGTGTTGCAATTCATTATGCACAAGGATAGCAGTCTGTAGAGGAAATGATTTGGAAAATGCAGTGGACTCAGGCCCCAAAGTATTTCTTATGTGAAAGACCAGAAATACGGCATTTAAGGAACACTAGTAGATATGAGCAACACCAGCATCTCTTTCGTCAATACACAGTGAAGGAATTTCTCCTTCTCACATCTTTTTCTTGGTACCCGAGGTGACATTAGGCATATTCCCTCTGCCAAGAGAAAAGAACCTTTCAAACTCTATCATCTTTAGAATGCCACTGTCCTTTATAAACCATGCAAGCCATCCCCTTCCTCCTTTTCCTATGGCTCAAGAGATAGCTTGTGGCTGCACTAAGAAAATCAGGGCATTTCACGCTATAATTGTTCCACTGTGTTCATGATACTCACAGAGGAAAAAAAGTCTCTGAGTATCCACTCATCCAGGGGGAAAACATTGGATGCAGATTGAACTGTGTGACATTTCTTTTTCTTGGGGAATAGCAGAGAGACCTCAGTACCTTTAAATAAATCCCTAATGGACAAAAAAGTAAAGGCAGGCTAATAGCTGTGTTGACATTAGCCCATGAAAACTGTTCAAACCTTTTCTTCTGGACTGCTGGATCTCCTTTGAGAAACCCACTCCCACCACTGCTGCTTATTGAGCTTGCAGAAAAAAACAAGGATTTAAGGAGCGTGGGGACCAGACCCCTAATCTGATTTTATCTTGAAGAGGTTTGGCTTGGGCAGGGCAGTTTTGGTGTAACCTTTAGAAGATCACAGCACCTGAGTCTCAGGGCTCTGGTGACTCTTTGTGCTGTGGAGAACAGTTCATCTGCACTGTCACTGACAGCAGGGAAAGTGATGGAGAAAGAACATAACCCTGGGGTGAAGTGAATTAGTGGAAGCATATGAACAGCTAAACAATAGCCAGGCAAGCCTGTAAATACACGCAGCAGATGCACATAAAGAAGCTAAGCTTTTAAGCCATATATTTCCTTTTTGTTATTGTTGCTTTTTTCTGTTTACGGTAGAAATCCAACTACTGCTGGATGCACACAGTGACTGTGAAAGTGAAAACACCGCACGCCATTCCTACTGTGTGAAAATATGTTTTTTCCCTATTTCTCTCTCCCCAGGGCTCTGGCTGACATCTTAAGGCAGCAGGGACCAATCCCAATAGCACACTGTGAAAGAGAGACTATCTCGGCCATAGATACCTCCCCCAAAGAAAACACCCCAGTCAGGACATCTTCCAAAAACCATTACACCCCCGTGCGCACCTCCAAAAGTAACCCAGGTAAGTGCTGCTTTCCTGTGCTCTTCAGGGGTGGCTGTGCCAGTCCTGCGTTACAAGTCAGCAGAACATCACGCTTTACAATAGTGGATTTTGTAAACCTGAAATTATGATAATAGACGTCTTTAACAGGCAACCAGAGCAAAGGAGTGCAAGGATCAGTGGTGAGGTTTTTGCTGAACAGAGAGGCTGTTCTCTCTAGGCGTTTTAAAAATTCAGAATCAGTGAGGTATAAATTCAGCTTATACCGAAATGCTGGTGTTAAGCTTCGAACACTGTGTATTTCCAACAAAACACATACACTATAAAGCATAATCGGGCTCTCTGCACACAGCAGTTGAGAAGAAAGAAATCCACATAACTGGGGCCACCTTATTTATTCAGGTGAACTATAGGCTTGTGCTGAGAGGGGAGCGTGGAAGGTGGCCTAAAGGGCATCCTGGGAGCTTAAAGACGCTGGCTGGAGGTCCACCAGAAGCACTGGCCTGGGAACTGGGACACACCTTTTTTTTCTGGTTTCTCCTGGCTGGGTGAATTTGGTTAAACCATTTGGCTCTATTCTGCCTTGATTTCCCCAGTGGCACAAGGATGCCAGCCTTTAGGGAAAGATATTGTTCTGATTTATTTAATGCTTCATATATTGATAATTGTCAAAACCATGTCTCGATGGTTGCAGACCCCCTTTGTTAAGTGGGCTACGGTAGACTTGCCATCACTTGCCATCTCTCAGGTGCCACTGGACATGTGCCTCAAAGACGTGCCCTCATTCAGTCACAAGATATTCAGCTTCATGTAGAAGTTTCTGGGTGGCACTTCCTGACCTGTGTCACTCAGCTCGTGGAGGAGGTTTTGCTAATGGTCCCTACCGGGGAAGCTTCTGAAGGAAGCTGGCAGGAGCTCAGACTGCTCCACAACCTGCAGGGCTTGATGTGCTCTGCTCTTTGTGGAAAGGGCCCGTGGCTGAGGGCACTGATGGTTTGGTTTCCATTGCCTTGTTGCCATGACCTTTAGAAAGGTTTTGCTGCAATGTGCATCACCCTATGGAGACAGGAACAGGTGACCATATTCCCTGGAAGCCTCCCCTGCTGCTGGGAACAAAATAATTTCTCTGAGAAATAAGGATTTCTTTGCTCTTGCTCTCCAATTTTCACTCAAAGGCCAGTGAACCCTGTGTTTATTTTTATATATATATATTTATTTATTTTTTATGCCAGGGAGTTGTACCTCTGAAATAAAATGCTGGGCTGGAGAACAGTACAGGAGGTGAGCTGTCTGGAAGAAGGTGCTTTTGCATATCTAGGGCTTGAGACTGGCCCTTGACAGGATATGTGATTTTGTCCCAGGATAGAAACACAAGAAATAAGGGTTTATGGCCAGTAAACAGGTATGGGCACCATCAGAGAACAACTCTGACATAAGCTTTACGATGAGATGATTCCCTTTTTGAAGGCATCCTGTCTCTTCCCCTTGGCTCCTGTTGGTCAGTTAAAGCAGGCAAATCCTGAACAAGGATGTTGAATAAATTCTTTGATTGCAGCAGAAGAAACTAGCTGGATAGTGGAAGCTGAATTAGGTGTCATTCTTAGGCACTGTCAAGTCTGAGAAAAGGCAAATGGGAAGGCTTGCAAGAGGAATTGCTAATTACAGAATTCTCTGGCATCTGTTGGTAGCTGATGACTCCAATGCACGTTTTTAAGACTTACTACTACCTTAGTGGAGGCACACAAGGATGCAAGGACCAGAGCACAGGTATCGTGAGTGGGGTGCTAGTACAAATGGTCACACTGCAAAGTGACAGCACCCAGTAAGGAGTCTACTTGGTCCTTGCTGAGTACTGGGGCATGAGATGAGCTAGGCAAAATGGTTGGGAAGGAGAAGACATGCTGTTAAAGATGGCAGTCTGTTCAGTCGACCTCTGCTTGTCTGTACGTTTGCCCATACTGTGTGAAGGAGAAAAGCCATCACAGCTCAGTCAGGGCTGAAACAGGCAAGACACAGGCAACAGGAGGTCACTAAAAGATACTCCCAAACCCAGCTACAAAGGCAGCTTCCACAGCCCTTGGCAGCTGCAGGGGTAATGGATCACCTCGGCCTCAGGGCAGCCAGTTGGACCGAAAGTCACAGCGAGCCCCTGCCAAAGCTGGGGGGGGACAGGGGGACTTGCTCTTGTAGCTTGCCCAAAAGAACTTGTTCCTGGCTCAGCCGTGTCCGTTATTAACGTGTCCCCATATATCAGATGAGACAGAAAGCTGATCACTTACAAAAGGTCATGCGCTCATAAAACAACTATACAGCTGATGTTTTTTTATAGTGTTTCTTTGCAGAATAGGGCAATGCTCCATTGTGACTATACTCTGTTACCCACCTAATCTTCACATTATTGCAGTAATCAGGAAATTGTGTAAGTGAATGCTAAATTTTTTTAGGTTGGGAAGGAAGTAAAAGTTGGAAAACATGACTGGGTTATAGCATGTTGAACTAGAGTAAAGCTGGTAAGCCCTGGTATGGAAGTAGAAGAGGAGTCACCATCAACACTTGCTTTAGGTGGAGAAGAAGAAAAGTGAAAAATGAGTGAAAAAGAGGGGAATGTGGGAGCTTGGGGAAAAAAATAGAGGCAGTAATATGCAGTAGCAGGATCCAGGCAAAGCACTGCTCACTGGTGCTGCAAATTGGCTTGAGACCACCACAGGTGTGGGGTTTTGCAGCAGGATCTGAAAAGCATCAGGTCTGCTGGCTGTGGCTTGTCTCAAGTCTCTGAAGTATGAGAGGTTAAGCAACCAGAAAGGACTAGAGTTATTACATACCAGCTGAGATTGAGTTTTGTATTTGTTTTACTTGGAACTTCTGTTTTCAAATTTATAACTAGAAGGGTGCCCTGAAGTCTTGCTAAACAAACCAGCTTCATTTTTCCATTAGGCTTGTTTGGTGTCAGTGAGCAAAATGATTGTGGGTGAGAATGACAAATCGAGGTGGCCTGTGTCTGAGGCAGCAGAGTCCAAACAAAGCAGCGTGTGCAGGTGCTGCTGAGGGCATGCCTGCAGCCATCAACTTGCTGGGTGCTGCCTGGTGTTTCCTGATGTGAGGATGAAGAGGAGTCCAACTCCCATGTGCCAGCTGCTACCCTTCCTGCCTCGGTACTCAGGTACTCAGGCAGCCCTCAAATGGTCACAGCAGGAGATGGCAGAATGGGAACGTACGATGTCCTCTGGTAGTCGCCAAGCCATGGGCACCATCTCCGGCTGTCGCAGATGCCTGAAGGAGAGTTCAAGATCAAGGCCAAGTCCGCAGTGTATTTGCCCAGGCACTTCACGGCAGGTGGTTTCAGAACTCCGTGAGCTCTGCAGTGGGACAGAGGGCCCGGGGTTAGCTTTACTCTGTACTTCGCTGTTGAGCTTTGAGATAGAAGAACCCAGGTCTAATTAATGCTTGTTGAAGGGAAAAAGAGCAGTAGATCTCTCCGTCATAGACATGGAGACAACTGCCATTCTTCAGACAAGGCAGCTGGTTTTGGGAAGGCTTCGGCCTGCTTTACAGTGGCCACCTTCCCCAGGTGACGGGGGAGCCGGTTATTTATTGGAAGCTGAATACATTTCTCACGCTGGGTTCTGCTGAGCTTGAGTGTCCCAAGTGCCCAAAGAGCATCGCTCCAGAGATGACTGCCACTTTTGCTTTCCTGTGAGAATCTGGCTTGTGTCTTTTTGGGATGCCAGGGGACAGTTCACATCCCCCTCCACCCACTCCACCCCGCCCCCACTTCCACTGAGATTTCTGTTCATTACTATTATACAGTGCTGCTATTCTGGTGGGGGTAGGCTCTTTGCAGATAAGAAAACCTGAAAGCTGTGCCTACAGATTGCTTGGGTCAAAGCACACCTCTCCAGCTGTGCACCGCCTAATTGGTATGAGCTACAGCACACTCCGTAGACAGGACTGCTCCTCCAGCCCACACAGACCTCTTGTTAGTTCAGTGTTTGCTATTGTGAGTAACAGGTAAAATATGATGAACCTGAGATTACAGGAAATCCATCTCATTAGCTATCTATTGGCATTTTTAGTGCCTCTGTCGCGGTAGCACCTTTAGGGGTGTGGGAAGGAAAACCCTAGCAACATTTCCCCCGTCTTTTCTCCTTGGCCCTGTTACCTATCTTGACATCTGCCGTGAAGGTCAGTGCCATTCATTTGTTCAGTGGATGGCCAGCAAATATTGGCAAGGGTGAGGATAGATGGGAGAAAGGTCAATAGTTCCTGCGGGCTTGGAAAGCATCGTACACAAACAGCAATATGCTCCCATAGAGGAAGGTGCTGCATTTGGCACAAAAGACAGAGTCTGAGCCACAGGCAATCCTCCTGCAACGTCCACAGTCAACTGATGTGTCAGAAAAGATGAGGCCAGTCCCTGTGACAGTGATACTGATGGACATTAGCATTAGCAGAAAAATTAAGACTACATTCTCAGCTCAGATGACTACCTCCAATACCATCCTTGGATATCTGAAGGGCTTCTGAAAGTCAGGTGCAAGGGCTTGGTTTGCTTTTCCCAAAATGTGGCCAACAAAGCACCCACAAGATTCAATCCCTGCAGAAATTGTCAGACGGGGGGTTTCTGACTGCCTTGGTGATAGAGGAGTAGCCAGCTCAGGACTAACAGTCATGCAGGGAGCCGTCTTATTACTGTATTCCAAACCCAGACCCAAACACAAGAGACTCCAAGTAAGAATTTGAACCAGATCTTTGGCTGGTGTGAATCAGTGCTGTAGTATCATAGTGATGGGGCAAGGGCTTGGTTTATGTAAATCCTTGTGGGTCAGGGAGGCTTATCTTCCAGACTCACAGCTGGTACAAATCTGTGATGCTCCAGGACAGCACATGGTCTGAATTGATCCTTTATTCTCTCAGCCTCATTCTGGCTCTTCCACACTGGCTCTTTTTCATGCAATTCACCTTGATACTCTTGCCAGCCTGTGAGGGAGGGGATACTCAGGACCATTAGACTCGTGTGGGAAGCTATGTGGGAGGAGAACCTCTCCAAATATGTTCAGGACAAGGATGTCCTTGCTGCCATTGTGCAATGCTTTCAGCAGTGAAAGGTCCCCAGATGTCACCTACTTGGGCATGAGACAGGTAGGTAAAACCTGTGCCTGGAATTATGCTGCATCTGACTAGCTCCAGGATCAGGAGGCTGTAAGAGCAATGACAAGACTTTTTTTTTTTTACTTTCTGGAGAAAAGGATCTGGCCTAGTTTTATATTCTTTTGGCCTCTTAATTCTCAGAATATCAAATTGCATCACCAACAGACTATGCTGGTCTGAAACCAGCTCCAGATGTGCCAGGGAAGAGCTGATTGCAGGGGGAAATTGAGATGATTTTCCAGTGTGAAAAATCTTCTGCTCTTCACCTGTGTTAGGGACAGGGTACTTGCAGGTGTGAAGAACAGCTTATTGACAGGATTACCACTTTGAATGCAACAAACAACACAGGCTAGCACTCTGATTAACCTGATGTATCTGGGGAAGGCTTTTAATAAGCCATTTGAGTCAGGATGTTCCAGAGATGTACGTATTCAAAGTGCTGTTTTCAGCAGTGCCTTCCACCCAGAGGCATATTCTGAGCTTGTTCTGAACGTGAACAAATGCAGGAGAGGCCTTTAATCTTTATGGAAATTGTAGCTAGCATCTCTAGCCAAACATAGGCGGAGCAGCATGGGGAGTGCTTCCATCCTGATCATTGCACAGGGGAGGGCATCACTGCCTTGGTCCCCCTCTCCCCTGGCTATGGGCTCGGTGCGGGCTCCAGCCCTTCCCTAACGTGCAGGGTGAGCCAGGGCAGCCGGCTGCTCACATCTCCTCCAGGTCACACATCCATTATCCCTGTCCATCGTTCTCCCTTTCCCCTCTCTCCCTTCCCCCAAGTCCCCAGCTGGTCCCTGCTTCAAATTGCTTCCTTTATTCATTCATTGAATTCTCTAACTTCTCCCCAAAATCCCCAGCAACTATTTGAATTAATTTACTGAGGATCAGTGTAGAAATATATGTTGAAGGCGTTCAAATTCCCTGCTGCTTCACAGTTTGTGCTGTCATTTACAGCTGTTCAGGGGAATACAAAGCAGGTGTAAAATGATCCCCCAGTCCCCACAGTAGCATTTTACAGCCCCTGTGCTCTGTTGTAAGAAACTAGTTAAGGTGCAGGTGGGTGAAGAATTAGGGAAACCACTTGGAAAACACCCAGAGAGTTCCAGGAACAGGGTTTTTCTTTTCTCTGTACTGTTGCCATTCACTGACGTTTGAAAAGAAAGAAATGGAACCAGCTTTGAAACCTCTAGGATCTGCAGAAGACAAGGCAATTCAGTGCTACTCCATCTGCTTTTTCCTCCAGGCACACCCCTGTTACAGTAAGCCCCAATGCTTCCCACAGCTTTCCCTCCCAGGAAGATCCCAAATGGGTTAATACATTTCCCGAGCCACCAGAAAATGACAGATTTTTCTGTCTCGGAACATTTCAAGAGTAAGAGTTACTCAGTGTCCTGGCATCCAAAATACCGTTGCCCAAAGTCCAGCAGTGTGGGGAGAGGTGGATGCTCTGGAATTGGTGCAACTAAGATAGGACACTAGCTGCTATCTTCGTTGATGTCATCTAGGTTTCTCACTTACGTAGGACCTAAGTTAGCATATTCAGTGTTAGATACCATAGGTATTCACTCACCTCTAGTACCAGAGCGTGTGATGCCCTCCCATACTCTGTGGCATTACTGGTCTCCATTTTGCAATGGGGAAAAGGGGCACAGAGGGGCAAGGGCCTTTCTTTGAAAAGTATTGGGGTTACCATCTTCCCTTGAGTTCACAGTAAATACCTACAGCCTTGTAAATACCTGTCCCTGAGTAGTCTGTGCACTTTGCCCAGGTGTGGGAGAGCAGTTTTGCCCTGGGACCCCCACTTTCCCTTCGGGTCAGCAGCCTCCGAGGGGGCGCGTGCTGCAGGGTGTTCTGCAGTCCGAGTGTGCAGGGATGCTCCATCCTGCATCTTCACATGAGCACAGACCTGACCTCCCATCCTGTGCCTGAACAGCAAGTGCGAGCTTTTACACTTGCATTGAAAAGCAAAGACTTTGTCCCGAAGTACAGGCAATCCAGGAAACACAGGAGAAGGGATGGGATGGAAAGTCAGGGGAATGAACTGCAATGCAATGAGCTTAATCGCCCTGATTCCAAATGGATCTTTTAAACTGTTAAATATTTCTTCGCTTATCCTTTCTTAATCTTACTCGTTTGGACATTCATCCTCCCTCTTCTGTTGCTACCAGAGATCAGGACCTAGTGCTGTGGGGATATTCCCCCACTGAGGGGGGCTGGGGCTGCACCTACTCCTGCCTCTAGTCATTGATTTGTTCTGGTCTCCTGAGTGTTTTACTGAGCTGTAAAGTTTTAGGGTAATCTATGAAAAGGAACCTTTGGGAAAACTGTGCCCTGCTAACAAGACACATGAGACAACAAAATATCCCCACTGTGAATATATTTACCCATGAACTTACTAGAGAATAAAAAGCAACAACATTTGCAACCACTTCTTGTGTCTCATATCCAAATATCTCTCATGACTGATGTCAGGGTTTCATGCGTCAAAACAGCTAACGACTGACAAATTTGAAAAAAATTAAAGAAACAAATGTCTAACTAACTGTTCGGGGGGAAAAATGAGTAGGTGGAGTGTGTGTGTATATACACACATATGAACTCTTGATACTCCCATGAACCACAGAGCCATGACAGAGTAGCAACATCCAGAGCTACGGGATAAATATTAGGTGCCTGCTGAAAGTGTTTTGGTGGAATTTAACATTCGTTCAACAGAGTGCAGTCCCAGAGCCACAAAGCCAGGCATGGCAGCACTTATCATCTACAGCGATATCTAGAAACTGTAGGTTACTATGGTAACAGCATTTTTTTTAAGAAAGACTAATGCAAGTTGTGAGCAGGAGAGAGGATTAAGCATATAGATTTACTTTGAAACAAAGCCTCACAGCGAAACGCAACCTGCTGAAAACACTACAACAAAACACATGGAGAATGTGGAAATTAATTGAAGGGGGCTTTTCTGGCACAGTGCTCTGGTGGAGGAGAGGCATTAATGTGGAAAAAGTCTGGGAGTCTAATGCAGGTGTGTGGCCAGCCAGGGACCTGCATGCTGCAGGGGACAGAGTGGCTGTGGGCATGTGCTGCAACACGCTGAGTGATGCCCTGGATCGCACCATGCGGCAGCATCAGCTCCCCGTGCCCTGTGCTGCCTGCTCGCTGCACACACAGCGGGAGTGGGAGCGCATGGGCCTCCTTCCCAGAACCAGGCTTTGATATTTGTAACAGTTGCTGGGTTTAAAACCAAATCCCAGGGCTGGTGGGACTGGGGAGGTACCAGGAATGGGACTGATGGGTGAAGGAGAGGCACAGGAATGGTGGCCAGGAGCAGTGAGAAGGAGTTACGGAGGACAGAGGCTCTGTTTGTGTAGGAGGTCCAACCTGATGCATTTGGATGCTTTACCAGTTCCTGAATCTGTACAGCTGGACCAGGAATAGCAAAGTGATACTGTTCTCAAAACATGCAAAAGCAGAGATGGAAACAGTTTTGGAGCACAGCACCTAAGGGGGAGGCCACTTCATGCCCTCATCCCATGGTGCTCACACTGCAAAGTCTGCGTTTTGGGTGACAGAAAAGAAAGTTGTTTATGCCAGGTGGTTC
Source organism: Falco naumanni (assembly GCF_017639655.2). Lineage (NCBI taxonomy): Eukaryota > Metazoa > Chordata > Aves > Falconiformes > Falconidae > Falco > Falco naumanni. Next base: position 117,228,424 of record NC_054054.1, read on the forward strand.
CCCTCACCCTGCGCTCTGTCCTCCCCCTCCAGGTCTGGGAAAGGCAGAGGGCCACTGGGGCAGGTATCTGGCATGGGGGTACTGGAGAATTTGAGGTGCCGTGAGAAGGGGCAGGACTGGGAGATACTCCTTTCCCTGGGGAGCACTGGGTGTCTGGGCTGAAGCTGTTGCTATGCCATGCCATGCCACCTCGGCACTCACCAGCTGCCCAGGATCAGGATCAGGATCAGGATCAGGATCAGGATCAGGATCAGGTCTGCTAGGAGCACCTGGGAAACAGGAGCAGAGGGTTGTCAGAGGAGGAGTGGGGGCAACACAAAGCTCAGCCCCAGCCCCAGCAGTGGGAGGGCAGTGGATCCAGTGGGGCTGGAGGATGCGGTAGGCAAGGGGAGTCATGCACCTGGGGAGGTTTTTATTTGAGCCCTGGCCTATGTCTTGATTTGAATCTGCACCTTGCCCGTTCTTCCTCTCCAGCTCCAGTTTCACAGGCAGTTGGCTCACCCTAATGGCTCTTGTGCCTTTGACACAGAGTTCTCAGTCCTCTTCTGACATCCTCTGCCATGGCCGTGCCCTCTGCGTTGACCCTGGTGCTAGCACATTCTTCCATCAGCTGGTTTAACTCATTAACCAGCAAAACCAGCTCAGGAGGAGGTAATATGATGAAACGTAGGGGTGCAATCAGGAGCAGGGCTGGTAGGAATTACCCTGTTTAGGCAGTGCTGGATTTGTAACCACTGAGCTGTGTCCTGTGTCACACAGACTTGAGCAGGATTTTTAGAGGCTGCCTGTGAGCAAGCAGGCAGGACAGCCTGTGCTTAGGTGCTTGGGAAACTTGGTGTCCAACCAGGACCGGCTACCAGCACTTTCAAGGCCACATGCACTTTAAGATGAAGCGGGCTGAGGTCCCAGGCCAGCAGGTCTGGGATTTTCCAGGGCTCAAATTTAACACCATGGTGGCAATTTACAGCCAAACCAATTCTGCCTGCAGTTAAGGTATTTTAGTTTTAAGCTGCTCAAGAGTTTCCTTGGGGAAAACAGCTAAGCCCACCGTCTAACCAGCTGTTCTGTCCTTTACCGTTCTGCAGCTCTACCAGGTGCTGTTGAAGGGCAAAATCGTTCCTGTAGCAGGTTTGCTTCTCCCTGTTTGCTTCTCTGTGTCTTGCTAGATCAATTATTGTTTGTAAAATGCATTAGATCTTCAGAAGAAAGGCAGAAACACAATGTTTTCTTCCATTAATCAGAGCAGTTTACAGAAAACATCAATTTAAAATGTTAAAGCCAATTTGCAACTGGTATTGACAACAATTAAATTGGCCTCCAGAAAGTAATGTAACTAGTTGCTTTTGACACCATGAAGAATGAAATCTTTATAAGGACATTCTACATGTTGAGCTTCTCCCATTTCATGATTGCTGATCCTATCACACTCTGCACAAGTGTAAACAGAGGTGAGGAGCTGGAAGCTGTACTCCATTAAGAATGTGCCATAATCAGTAAACTTTCGTTCCCATCTTCTTGGACCCCTGCCCAAATATTGCAACTCAGTCTATGCTCTGCTTTCATCACTATCAGCTTCCTTTCTTTGCTTCCCAGTTGACTTTCCTGACCTTAAAATTAGGCAAAAATGTACTGAAACAAAGGTTCACTGGTTTATTCCTAGCATTTATGACCAGGAACAGTAAATGCCACCCGTGACCACTGGCCACAGCCTCCATGAAATGCCGTGGGACACAGGCTTTGCAAAGCTAAAAGTCACTCTTGCAATCTTGTTGTGGAAAACTACCAGCTCAGCTTACAGACACTTGAGAATAAAGGTGATACTGGAGAAGTCATGGTTAACTTCTCCTGGATCAGTCCCTGAGCATGTAATGGATAGCTCAGCTGACATCCAGATGTGCAGCTTTCAGAGACCTTGCAAGACCCTGGCTGGGGGAAGTGGGAGCAGTTAGCAGCAGAAGATACTGCTCAAGTCTCTGAAAACCTAGTTGATTAATGTTCTGGTTTAGGCATCTAAATCCTGAAAGGGTTAGCTGGTCACCTTTTATTGTCTTGTCTCAAGCTCTGCTCAGTCAGGGTCGAGGAATACTCTGCAGGTCTGCCTTCCCATTTCTTTCAGCAGTGTTTTTCTGCATGAGCCGGCGCAGCTTCCCCTTCACAACATTCTTATCCGCAGGGTATTCCCCCCTTCTGGGGTATGCCGGGGGTGTTTGCTGGTGGCTTTCAGCAAGAGATTTTTTCTAGATTGAAAGGCAGCAGGAAGGTTTGGCTCATGTTGAAGATCTGAAGACAGCTTTTACTGTTGGCTGCAAACAACCTTCATCATTGGTGCAGTCCCTGCTCCTTCTGGCACGTCAGCCATGTGTGTGCGCAGCTTGGGAATTCAGTGGGTCTTGCCTCAGTTCCTCTTCTCTGAAGCTTTATTACCCTCACACCATCTTACTTGTGGCAGGTACCTAAAAAGACTCCCATGTGGCTATTTATATGAGCACACCTAAGAAGGAATGATGCCCTCCTCCATAAAAGGACAATTCTAACTGCTCTATCTGTTTGATTTAAAATATTTGAGGAGGAAGGAAAAGGGAGTACATCTGTCACAATCTCACTTACAATCAGAAAAGTTAATGGAAAGATTCCTTCTGACTCTCCAGGGCTTTGGACAAGGCTCTGTACTGCGACATTAGCAAATAATGAAGTTCACATCTCATCAAATCATTCTCAGGAAAATAATTCTAATATATGTGGATGGCCTTTCGCAGCTCTCTCCCCGCATCTGTCCCTGCTTTGTCAGTTGTGCCAACGCCTCTATCTTCTAGTGTTAAATCACTTCTGTGTATAACTGTTGCTCTCTAAACCAACCCTATGCAAGATCTTTGATTGTTGCCTGTCACGGAGCAGTGCCCCAGTGCTCGGAATGACCCCTCTGAAAAGGGAGTAAGATAAATATTAATTCTCAAATCTGTAGCTTTCTACCCAATGGCTCCCAACTGCAGTAATGTCACCTCTGTGGCACTTCAGTTCACATTTCCCCTCCTTGAATCCACAGCTTTTCCTGAGAAGGATTCCTCAGCAAGCTCCGCCGGCTGGGTGCAGTTATGCTGCCAGCACCATGCCTGCCAGAGGGACCTGAAGCCCTGCTCATTCCTGGGGCCATGTGCCACATCCCTGTATTGTTCCCATAGGCAGCCTGAACTCAAGATTCAGGTACCTATACATCCCACCTTTCCTGCAGCAAGCAGTGCTATGGCCCTTATAGGAAGGGTCTTTGGGGAACCCTGCAAGGAATTAGCCTTTGTGATGGCTGGAGGATGCAAGAAAGGTGTGGAGATGTGTCCCTGCTGTAGGTTAAGTGCAGCATTAAGTAAACCGAACTGCTGCAGGCTGCCCGAGATAGTGAGCATGGCATCCAGGTTGTACAGCTCAGCAGAAAAAGGTTTTTTATTGAATCCTACTTAAATATTAATATATTCAGTGATCAGGAAGCAGGGCGGGGGAAGGGAAGTTGGAAGGGCCCTTGATGCACAGGCTACAGTCAGGTAGCTCTGATTACCTCCATCTCTGAAGCATCCTACTGCTGCCTTGGGGTTGGTCAATGTGGATGTCAGAGGTTCTCATCTCAAGCTTCCAGGTTTCTGACTGCCCTCATTGCATCACTTCAGTGCCTGGCACTGGCAGAACCGTGCAGCAGAGTTAGCTGGTGTCCTCTTGCTTCTGAGGCTACTTGCTGTGTAGGGGTTGTCCTTCCTGATGAGCATTTAAGAGGTACAAGAATGACCCCAAAGGACTTCAGGTGTGACATGGCTGGAGGAGCTAAGGTGGAAGAGGAGCCTTCCTGTCACACCTACCTTACTGTCCTTTCTTTTTTGTCCTCAATCCCTCTGCTATGGCAAAGGGCAACACTAGGACCTGGACTAATGATTCCACTTACCTCTCCACTTGTCTCCTTTCTCCACTGGCCTAACATGGTTCTGAATGGGCTTGTCCATCAAATGATTCAGGTAGATAAGCATGGGTTCTAATCAGGACTTGCTGTTCTCATGACTCATGGGTGGGAGAGTTGTAATGAGGGGTTGGACAAGTCACCATGAGTTGTTGTGAGGCATTCTGACAAGCGAGAGAGGGATTGTATAGCTTATGGCTGTCACTTGACATCTTTGAGGTCACAGAGGTGGCCCTGTCCTGGAGGACACTGTCAGTAACCAAAGGCAGAGCCTTGTGCCAGCCCTAAAGAGGCAGCACCAGCTCCCATATCCTCCAAGACAGCCTGGGGACCCTGCGAGGCTTTGCCATGGGTAGCTGGCAGGTGCTGAAGCTGGATTGTACCCATCTGAGCTGGGCAATAAGTTCTTGACTGACAAAAGAGGAGAACAGCCCTGTCTACCTGTGGCTGGAGGAGGCAAGTGGTTGCCCCCAGACTACATCCTGCAGCTCTGTAGCCCCTGGCATGGCTGGGGGGCTGGTCTGTGTGGAGTCAGCCGGTGAAACACCCCACTGCAGCTGTCTGGAGGTACAGGGCAAGGCAGCAGCAGAGCATCGCCCGGAGTCTTCTACAAATGTAGTTGCAGCTTCCCAATCAAAGCACAGTTGCTTCTCCAAGGATCCTGGACTTTTTTTTTATGAGGCAAAGAGTCACACATCTAAAATAGGGACAAACCTTGATTTTGGACAGTATCATGGGATGTTTGTCACAGCCAAGACCTTCAGTTTGGTTTGGTTTGATAGTCTTAGTCTCAAGATTTGAGGCAATTCTACGTTTCACAGCATTCAAATTCTGAGCCCTTTGGACCATTTGTGTCCAAGACTGTCTCCTTAGTTCAATCTTTGTTTTTGTCTTCTGCAGTCATGTTACACCTGAATTCTAGCTGCAGTCTCTTTAGAAGGCCTGCATTCTGCAGCCCAGCTCCAGTCCCAGGCAGCACGAGCCCTGGGCCTCCCAACTGATGGAGGAATGTGTCAGCTGTTACATGCAGAAATAACTGGGCTTTCCTACTAGCAGTGGTATTATTTCTTTGGTCTGGAGGTGGGAGTTAAACTCTTCCACAATGACGCACTTTCTCAGTGGTATATGACTGAGAATATCACAATGATTTCTGTAGAAACCTGTGCCTCGCTGTGCAGGTTTGCAGAAAGCTTCAGGTCCTGTGGTAGCCTTCTTTCTAACACCTCCGTAACTATTTCACCCATGGATTTTGAGCAGAATTTCCCCCCCTTAAATCCAGGCTAGCATTTTTTATTGATTTGCTTTTGCTCTATCCAAGTTGTCAAACCGAATGTTCCCTTCCCACCTGGCACTCTGTGCCACTTACAGCCTTTTCTCTGCCTGTGCTGAGGAGCACACAGCTTTTTGTGCCTCATTTCCCAGCGGTGTGGCTGCTGCAGACTCCCTGGTACCCCTGCAGGGTCCTGTTGCGCAACCTCTACCACAGTTCAGGTTCTGCTTTCTTTTACCCAAGGGTCCGGGCAAAACCATTTCTGTCAGTTACTCCTGACTATACCCCATGGCTTTTCAGCCCTGGCACACTTCTAATGGCTCTTATCTAATAAAGATTCTATTTTTGATATATAGTTTATATAAAATATATAATATATTAAATATATATATTATTTTGATTTATATTCTATTCCTAAAGATTCATGTGGACATGCCTCTGCATCCTCCTTTTGTGCATTCTACATTTCACTGCTTTTCCTCGTGTGCTATTTGTGTCAGCGCCTCTGTCTGCCTCGGTATCTCTAAGTTAATTTTGGATGGGTGCAATGGAAAAAATCAACATTTTGTGCAGTGTCCCCAGAATCTTCAGCCAGAACCTCGTGGGGGTGAGCACCACAACAAGCACCTGACAGATTTAGGGTCAGTATGACTGGAAAGCAAGGAACACAGGTGCCTGAGGCAGAGCAAGTGATGAACACCAGCAGCAGTATAGTTGACCTAGAGGAGTGAGCAACTGAGAAAACGATCAGGGCCCTTCTCCTCTCAAGTTATGCAGTTTAATAGAAGAGCATGGGTTCTGCACTGCAGATCTAGTTCCTCCTCTGCAGGAGAACCCAATGGTCTTGAGACATTCGGTCCTTCCATGCTTGGCCGCCTTTAGTTCAATGTGCAGAGTTGCTTTCCTGCCCTTGGCAGATCCCGTGGCAGCTTGGGGAGTGCCGGTTTCTTCACAGAAGTACAAATGTTGCTTTTTGAACTCCTCACCTTTCTGCTGTCATGCTGTGCCCCCATGGCCACATGTGTCCAGGCTCACAGGTGTGCATGCTCCTTCAGGAGCTGACAGCCCCGACTGACCGGTCGCTCAGGTAGGGATTTAGCTCTGCTCAGGCAGACGTGGTCCCAGCGTTGTATTAAGTTGCAGGGTGACACCTGTGAACATCAGTTTAACATAATTGTCAGAATGATACTTGGTGGAGCTAATGAAATATTTACCTTTGAGCAGCTGTAAGATCATTAATGTTTCACTGTCTTGCTGCCAGCCAGCCCTTTCCTGATTTACATTCTTGAATTGTTTATGAGGCTAATTGCACTGCCCTTCATAAATCAGGGACTCAGGCTTTTCTGGGGCACTTTCAATTAGCGATAACTCCTTTGCCCTGCTGGTGAGTGTATCCATGGCAAGAAACCAGGAGACGGAGGCTGGCACAAGCACTAACCTCCCAGATTCCCCCCGTCCCACCTGCCCCGGCATGTACTGGGGTCTTTAAGGACACCCTGCTGCATGAAGGGGTCCCAGAGCGCTGTGGCACTGGCATGATGCTATGGCCTTTTGCACTTCCCATGCAGCTTGGAGGCACTGCCTGCATTCAAAGGGTGACTCCTTTCATCCTGGCATTGACGTCCTGGCACCTTTAGCATTGGCACGTAAGTGCCCAACTGAGGGATGTTGGCTTAGATCAGAGGTAGGCAGGAGACATGGGGCAAAGTCCAGATATTACCATGGCTTTGGAGAAGGTGAATCCTCTCCAAAACAAGGACAAATTGGGAAGGGAGGTTGGATCTTCCTCTCAAGGGAATGTCCATGTGCTTTCCAGCAACTCATTAAAGACCACAGCTAACTTCAGTCAGGGCTGGCATGCAGTCTTCTCCTTTCCCAGGAGGAAGCATGTGCAATGAAATATCTGGCTTTGATAGGTTTTGGGATTCTTTTTGCTTTTGATCTTGGTTTTCTGTTGGTGATTTATGCCAATTCCTTTATTATAGCTAAAGAAATAGATTTACATAAAAATTTTCCTTCCTACTATCAGAGTTGCAGAGGCTTAAATCCGGAATTGCCCTCAGTTTTGGGGATGGGAATTTCCCCTGTGCTAAATGAAAGGAGATTTTGCAACAGAAAAATGTTATCCTTTTTTCTTGTGCAATGTCATGTCTTGATATAAAGGAGGGAAATTTTTTAGCAGAGATTGCCAGGAAATTATGACAATGTGCATCCTCAAAATATGACGGTACTTAAAACCACTGACATTTTAACCTTTGCACCATTAACCTCTGTAGCAGGGGAGGACAGGAGATTCCCACATGCAGTGTAGGGGCTGTTTTTGATGATCTCCCTAAAACTGCAGAATCAGTGAAGTTTTGTATAAAATAAATGGAATGGTAAAAAATAATCTGGACTAGACAACATTCACTCCAGGGACTTTAAAGGAGAGCTGCTGAGTTACCCTGAAGTTCAGTCTGACTATTTAATCAGCCTTTGTGCCGGGTGAGTGGTCGGTGGCAATGCTTGTCTTTAGAAAGGCTTTAGAGACGATGCTGGGAGTGTGAAAGACAGGCTGGTAGAGCAGGTGCAGAGAGGGATTACAATGAAATGAAATAGAAGAGTCAAGATGGCTTTTGTGAAAGGAGAGCACGCATTATGAGTCTGCTAGCTCTCCATGAAGGAATCGACTGACGTGTGGATGGAAGTGATTCTGTCAAGGCAATGTAGTCGTTTCTTTTTGGAAATTGTCAGTGAGGTCTTTCATCAACAGTGCTTGAGAATACCATGGGATAAGAGGGGAGGTCTTCTCAAGAATTAATAACAGATTAAATGACAGAAAGCAATGGATGAGAACAAACACTCAGATTTTGCGCTGGGTACATGATTAGAGTCCTAGAAGATCTGCTTTGGGACACGTGCTACTCAGTGTATCTTTGAATAATCTAGAGAAGATGTAGAGTGAGGTAACAAAAAGGTTGTATGTGATGTGGAATTATTTTGAAATCTCAAATCTGAGGCAGACACAGGAACTTAACAGTATGAAGATTATAATCTAGTGAAAAGATTTCCAACATCAGCAAGAGGGAAGCCAGCAAGCTGTCCATTGGGCAGGGAGCTAGCTGGGGATGCTGAACACCTAACTGGGGTTTTAAGTCTCAGTAGTGCCTGCTCCATCTTTGTATTTAGTTGTTTAAAGTACGAAGTTTTTGAGAAAATCTATTCTGTGCTTGCAATGTTTTAGACTACCCAAATCCCTGTCTGATCTCAAGAATCCAGGACTGTTTCTATCAACCAGGTTTCCTCTAAGACCTCTGGGTACCAAAGCTGATGGTCAGATCTATTCAGAGACTAAGGGCATCTCCTTAAAAGCCATGTGCTCCTGGAAGACTGAGCAACAAGGAGTGCTGCCTGAATCAGGTCTGTGCTACACAAAGTCCTCCTAGGAGATGTGTGTTTTAGCACCACCAGTGCATAGAGCACCCAAAAGGGCAGTCTTGGTTGGACAGTTTGCACTTCAAACATGCCTTGGACTGCAGCCCGGTCCCTCTGGGGCATCCCCAATGTTCCTTCGAGGCAGCCAGCTCTGCAGATGCTCAGGGAAGTGGCTCCTGCTTATAAGGCACATTGCTCTCCTTGACCTATTTGCTCATTACCTCCACAAATGTGATTTTGATTAAGGAATTTTCCTAAGTAATTACTATGGCATTAGCAATTCAGCCAAACAGAAAATAGTCCAAAAAGCAACGTGGCATGTTATCTGCCTTGAAGGCCAGCTTGCTGACTGCCAGCGGACTATCAGGGAGGGAGAGCGAACACCAGCACCACAAGGCAGAGGGACAAAGCTTTGTCCTGCCCTGGGGGCACAGGGTCCTCCAGGTCATGTACCAGGGCTGTGTGTGTCTTCTGCTACTCATCATCGTCTTACCCTGGAGTCAGGGAGGAGTTCTGACACCAGCTGCAGATTCACGGGTTAAAACCACTCTTGCTTGTTAAAATTAAGGTGCCTGCTGAGCTCTTGTTTTGAGCAGTGGGAGAGAAAGTTAATACACCTCTTATGAAGAACAGGCTAAAATCAAGAGGGTGGTTCAACGGTGGTAGTCGTGCATCCCAGCCTGGTTCTCCAGGGACAGACTCACGCTGGTCACATCCCTGCTGATACACCCGGCTGAGGGGCAGGGTGCATCGCACAGACCGAGCTGCTGGACGGAGCCTGACTCGGAGACCTGCTACAGCAGCCCCCACTTTACCAGCTGACCTTGGCATCCTTCCACATGGCATTGCTTTTACTGAGCTAGCGCATACTTTCTTGTTAAGAGTTTGCGGTCAAGGAAATGTGACAGAGTTCTTCCTGACTGAAGGCAACCAAGATCATGTGCAAATCTGGCCCAGGACTAGAAAAAGAAAGGCTGAGTGACTCAGCCCAACAAAATCGTTGTCCCCAAGCAAAACTGCTTGAAAAAGGGGCCAAAGCAGAGCTCACTTTCACTCAAGAAAGGCAGAAAAATAATGGTGTCACCTTTAAGATCAAAGTGACTGGCTGAATTCCCCCCTGTGAGAGTAACTACCTAGTAAACAAAGCCAGCACTCACTTTCTGCAAGCATCTGCCTTAGCCTTCAGCAGCTTTCTAATGCAGTTCTGGGGGAGTGCTGCCAAACAAAAAGGGACTCATTCCAAGGCTTCGGCAGTGAACATATAAATATCCCTCTTGTTAATTTTGGGTGCCATAATCCATCAGTGGCTGTCTTGTGCAATTTAGCTCCATGACATCTCCTGACAGCATGGGCAGTAAAGTATTCCCATGCTAATGTAAAACAGGCAGGTGCTGGGGCATTTTTTTCAGCTGCCCATTAAGCTGAACAGAAGGATGCAGGGGTGGTGGGATGCTCTGGGTGTGTGGAGCACAGCTGTGTAGGAGACAGATGTTACCTGGTGCAGTCACCACTGTGGCTGGTGGTGTGTGGTCAGAGGTGCAGGCACTGAAAGGCACAGCACATGAAGAGCTACAGGGCATGCACAGCTCTGGACAGCATGTCCTGATGGCTGGGCACAGTGGTCCAGAAAAGTGTTGGTCATAAAAATGGAGCCTGACTTACACTGTACAGCTGTGCCACATGTTCTCCTCCAGTAAATCCCGCCGAAGGTTCATTTAACACTGCCCTAAGTGGTTTTTAATTGTGATGCCACTCTCATGGAGTTTGGTATCACGTGGGGCAGACTGGCATATCCTGCAGCACCGCAAAGGGAGGAGATCCCCAGCGGCCAGAGAGAAAGGGACTCCTCTGTACAGAGAGAGCTTGCAGCGGAGAGCTCGCTTGCTTGAACCAAAGGCAAAGCTGTGCCGTTGCTCACAGCAGCTCATGATCTTTGGCTTATGACAGCGTAGGTATAGAACAGCAACTCCCCTGGACCTGCAGGGATCTCAGAGAAGAAATCTAGTGCTGAAATCCCATGTTTCAACTTGACTTAATGGATGTGAGCCCTTCTGTGTCCATACTCTAGGGCTGCAGCTTTGGAAGGACAAGAGAGAGGCAAAGATATAATAGCTGTGTCGTGTTACTCCTCCAAAAAGAGATTTTAGGTGTCTGGAGGAAGAGCACCTACGGTACCCCAAGGTAAGCCAGGAGCTGTAGGACCTGTCCTCCAACAATTTGCAGACAGTAATACTTGTTCTTGGCATTGGCAGTATAAGGCTCAGCACACCGGCCCTTCACAGCCAGGCAGGACATCTCCCAGACACTTTGCCTCCTTTAAACACCCCTGGAGTGCTAGACTCCTCCAGTTGTCTACACATACTGATTTACTAGTATTTTGTAGTATTTTGTTATTTTAGTAGAAGACGCTCATCTGTCAGCTCTCTCCAGCCTCTTCATTCAGTACCAGCATACATTAAAACACCTCCAGGAAGCTTTCCCAGTTCTTTCTCTTCTTCTCATTAACCTTTTAACTTACTCTTCTTTTCCTCTTATTCACTAAAATTTTATTTAGAACATTACCCTTGTCTTTTAGGCTTGTTTGTAGACCTTTGTTCCCTTTGTTTCTGTTCAGCCATTTCCAGCCCAGTCTGGACTTCTCTACTTACAACCCCAAACCCTCTTGGAACAAATAAAGTCAAGCACAAAGTGCTCACGAGACATAGGTGTGACATTCAGCCTGTTAGACTTGAGATCTTAAGTGTGTTACCAGCTCTCCACTGGGACACACGCTGCACATTCACATTAGCAATTAAAATACGCAACAGGCCTGGCAGCAAGTTGCTTTGTGAAAACCACCTCCCACTCTTGCGGAGCTGGGGATTCCTTAGGGATGTCTACTTTGGGATCCTGGTGGGATCCCACTGCTAGAAAGCACCTCAGCTACTGCAGCACACACAGTGTGTGCCGATGCAAGGTTCTGCCATGATCACCCATTGCTCGGTAGTACGAGGTGTCACAGTAAAGGATGGAGCCATCTTCAGGGGCCAGCTGCAGAGCAGTCCAGGTCTAGGAATTCAGGGAAGCATGAAATTACAATCAGCTCATAATCAATAAAAGACTCTCTGATCATCATGCAGGACGAGCATCCCTGTTGTTCCAAAGCCATTTTTAAAGCAGGATTTTCCTTCCCTCCAGAACAACCCTCCCTTCCTTTGAAGCGATACTTTTAGTGTGTTTCTGAGTCTTTAATGGTGGAGAGAATCAACATCCACAATTCATGGGGAAAGTGATTTAGAAGGAGTTATGAAGCATTTTCCCAAAGTCAGCTAGCCATCATGGAGTCAAGCCAGAAGTACTAGACAGGTCTTCTGAGCCCTGTTGTCCATCTCTGCCTTCTAGGAAGTTCTAGGTGTTCAGAAGCAGCACGCTTACTCTGCTTAGATCCAGGGCTTGCATTATGTCTGGGTTATTGCAGGTGGGTGAATGTCTGAGCAAACAAGATACTGAAAACACTGCTCAGGTCAACTCCCTTCAAAGAAGAGTTAGTCTTCTCATCTCTATGAAACTGCAATAGCTTTGTTAGAAGTAGTGAGGGGTGCCATGGAAGGGCCGTCACTGGATTCAGAGTTTAGGCAACAATAGCAGGAGGCATTGATGCCCAGGGAGCTCCACCATTAAACGAGCACTGGGTCTATTAGAAATGTGTACTAGCAGTTCCCAGCTGAGCTGGAGACAAGGACAAGGTCAAGGACAACTGCTTATCAGGGAAAAGGGGGATATGAGGATGCAAAAAGACAATTCCCAGAAGGTCCCCAAAGGTAATCTACTATGGATGTCACAGGAAAGTGAGTGGGTGATAAGATCCCAAATACTTTTGAGTGTATGAGCATGATGTCCTCTCTCAAATTGATTTAAGAAAGGATCTAGACACTTCAGCACTTCTATAAACTTCAACAGGCACCTATCTACATCTTTAGGCACATGAAGTACCTACAAGAGTTTTTCCCAGTCTTTCCTAATGTCAGCAGGATTTGCCTCTTAAGTACTGACTTTTCTTTCTTAATTGGGGCTCAGTTTGAGATGTGAGTTTTTGAAGTAGTTGTTCCCAACTTCTTTGCTTCCAAATGAATGCAGAAACCAGAAATGACTATATTTGTGTGAAATAGAACAACTTGCATCCTTAGACTGTCAATTCCATATACCCATTTATTTACTTACAATTATAAACAGAGCACTTCATAAATATTTATAAGGATGCTCCCAAAGCCCAGCTGAGAAAATAAGTATTATCACCATTTACCAGTTGTCAAACTGAAGCACAGGCGGATATATGACTTGTCCAAAGAGACCAAGCAGTCTAACATCACAACCAAGTCCAGGCTGTCAGCTTTCCTTGCATCACTGCTGCATCTCCTTCCATCATACTCCTACATTTGGCAGTGCCTCCACCCACCATGCTCACATACGTAAAAAGTTAAGCATTTTCTTCATACCACTGACTTTAAACTTCCTCCTTGTAGGAGAAGTCTGAAATATCCTGGATTTGATGGCAAAACAGGATGGGGAGCATTTCAGTTATGTTTGTTATAGCCAGCTGAGGAGAGTTAAATAAGCAAAGTCTTCCTAACCAGGTCTTGGAGCAACTGACAGCCATCACATCCCCATGGTGCTTGGGCCATTAGACAAGGGTTGAGAGCTGCCTCTCCCACCTCAAGAGACAGTCACATCCAAGAATCTCCTCTCTGACAGACAAATTCAGAGGTCTAGGTCTGAGCAGGTCACAAGGGCTCCTGTTGAAGGGAAACCTTTGAAACAGTTTCATCTGAGCTACCTTGGAATGAAGATGTTAATTTCTTTTCCACTGGATGCAGAAAGGAGCAGCCAGGTGAAGGCTTAGATATCTTGAGGGAAAACTGAGGGCAAATGAATGCCTTCTGTACCAGGTGAACCTTGTTTATCTGACAGTAAATATAATGGGAAATTTAATTCTTCAGCTGACAGTGCCTCTGTGTCCCCTCCTGTGCCAGGCACGCCGAGCCATCGCGTAGCTCAGCCTGCAGCCAGCTCCAGGTTGGATGGCATAACTGCTTTTGCACCACTCTTTCAGGAGTTAAACCATGCCCTGAAACTATCCGAGCCTCTTGCCCTCCAAACTATTCCTATTTAACCCAGCCAGAATCTTGTTTCCAGCTCAGAAGAACAAAAGGCTTCTCTCGCGAGGTCTCCCCACTTGGTACCTTCCCCCAGTTCACCACTGGTGCTCAGCAGAGCAGGCGCCACTGTGGCATGTGGCAACAGGGAAAATCCCTGAGACCAAACAGCCCTGGCACAGGCAGGGAGTTGGGCAATGGAGTGGGGCTTCCTTCACCAGTGGGATGTGCAAGGAGGGCTTTCCACCCAGGCACATCTGGAGTTTCTCATAGCAAATTTGATTCACCAGAGGCGCCCTCAGCAGCTGGCGTCTGTCAAGATATGACGTTCATTTGGAAATGATAAATCGTTCCTGCTCTCCTTGAGGGCTAGATCTTCAGCATACAGATGGCTGGTCAGAGGGCTCACTTGCCTCACGTATAGTCCCTTCAAAGCTGGATTAGATCACTCATCACGGAAGGTGACATTAGACTGCAGAGGCAAGACCTGAGCAGGGTGTTACAGTTTGCCTTCTCTTAATGCTTGAGCTACAGGGTGAGCATCACTTCAGGAATGTAATGGAAACTGTGACTCCCTTCATGATGACTTTTTGGGATCCTTTGGAAATTGTCAGGTGTCCTTCTGGACTTCCAGAGAGAGTTGAGTTGAATTTTGAGCAGCTTGAATGATAGCACAGAAGATCCAGAGGCAGACAGTGTGACTCAGTGTCCCCATTATCACAGGTGTGAGGCACCTGTGTGTGGGCTTCCCTGTGCCAGCTTCATATCGGGCTGAAGGAAATCAACACCGCAAACAGAGCTGAGTCTGCTTGGGAAGCTGAGAGAAACGTGTGCCAGGACGAATTGCTAGAAGAAACTGCCAGCGTCTTGTTAAAAAGTCTGTTGTTTCCTAAAGACAGAGGGACAAAGGATCACTGTGTCTGAGGTGGAATAGTTTGGCTCCAAACACCTGTCCCACATGCAAAGCGGTGCAGGCTGCCATGGGCTTTGAAAAAGCTCGGTAAGTTACACATGGACGTTGAATTGCTTGACTCCTGGAAAAATACCTGCTTTCATCTTGCTCCTACCAGCATAAAAAAAGAAATCTCTGACAGCCTGATCTTCTGACCAACCCAAACCACTCCCACAGGCACAAAGCTCAGGATAAGGATGGGAAGAGTTTGTGTTTGGGTGTGTGACACTTTCCGTAACCTGTCATCTTTGCCCAATTCTGTTGATGATGCACCTTTCACATCTGTGAGCTGTAAGATTTCCATTTCCCATGCCCTGTTCTCTTCAGCACCTGCCTGGGGCAGTCTGTACCCTGCTATGAGTGGATAGAGGTGATCCTGTTAAGGGGTTTTAGTTAAATTACACTGATCTCCTCCTCTTCCTTGCTGTCATCTCTTCTTCACCTTTTTTCTTTCTCAGGTCTCTCCGATGTCTCTCCATGCTCTCCATTCTGTCTTTCCTGCTGCTTCATAGCTATGTGCTAGTAAGGGGAGGAGAGAATCATCCAGATCTGCTGTTTGATCTGATGAGATCAAGTCTGAAAAGTCAGTCTTACTGACATTTTGTACGGTCCAGGTTTGAATGTGAGGAAAGGGGGAAGGGAGGAGTTGGGAGAGAACAGGACAGGAGCCCTGAGGCTCAGCACAGGCCACCACACCGCCAACCCCCGTTGGACTGAGCCCAGGAACAATGGCACTGGGGCAAACCAGCACGGGTAATTCGCCTCCCCAGCTCCATCCAGCTTTCCTTGTTGGGTCCGTGTTGTTCCATGTTCATTGCATGTCTTGAAATTAACTGATTCTTGGAAGCAGAGTGCCCGAGAAGTGCAAGAAGCTTTGTCCCTGGGAAGGGAACGTTGTTTTCATTAGTGTATCTGAACAGCACACTTTGTTACTGGCTGATTTTCATTAAAGGACTAAAGCTCCCTAAGGACTCATTTGCTTCCTCCTGCAGCAGCAGGGGTGGAGAGCATGGGGGGGGGGGGGGGGGGGCGGGGGGGGGGGGGGTGGCTCATCGCTGCGCAGCATGCTGCAGGGGCTGCAGCGGTGCAGGGAAGGAAGCAGCCCACAGTCCTCAGCTACTTCTTTGCTTTTAAGACACAGTTGTGATCATGATGTCATATCTACAGCTCTAATTATTTCATTTTGAGAGGCTAATCAATGGCTTGCACCAACAGCCTATCAGTATCACCGGGTCTGATCCCACGAAGCTTTGTGATGTGTGTAAGCCAGGCTCCGTCCCTGCTATCTTGTCACTTACAGCTGAGCAGCGTTTGCATATTAAGGCCTGGATTGCCCACTTCCATGCCTTTCCTCTCCTTCAAGTAACATACAGAAATCAAGAGACACAAATTTAAACAGTTCAGCAACACAAAAACTCCCACTGGGTAGTGTGGGGGATAGAGAATCTCCCGCAGCGTCCTATTTGTGATGCCCATTAGCAATATATTGCCTTGGATTTAGAGCAGTGCAGCCCTTTAGAGCCAGCACAAGAGGCAGTCGTCCTCTGTGAAGAGTCTATAACGCTGTGACAGAATCTGTAGACTGTGGAAGAGTCTATGACAGAGCTACAGATCAATTTAGGTTTCCCTGTCTGTACTCCCAAAGCACGAGGGGACCGTTGGCACCTCCAGCCTACTCAGATCTGCTCTCCCAGCTCGTGTTTGGCTCTGGCAATGGCCAGCTTCTTCACAGGAAGATGTAAAGCCAACCAGTCACAGATGGATGATAATCTGTCCTCTTAGGAAGATTATCCCCCTGTCCCATAGTTAAATTTTATAAAACACTAGTTCTTCTATACTTCTAAAATCTTTGGTTAATGTCCAGTATTACCAGGATCCTCTGGGACACCAAGGGCAGTTTTCCTTAGCGTTTTAGGCTTGTTGCACTCCCCAAATCCCAGCTGTGGAGCACTGTGACATGTCTATGCTGGCTCCTGCCTTTCAGGTTGGACCAGAAGATGACAATCCCTGTAAGGCTGCAGGCAGTTTGGTTCTGTTTTTCAGTGTGTATTTTTTCTTGAGTTTCCTTTCCAACACACTGATGCATTTAATGTTGACTTTCTCCCAACAAAAAAGGACAAGATTTCCTGCTCTTAATCAAGCTGTAACTTCAACAAGCTCTCACCTAAAAATAGTATAAAAATAATAGAAGTCCAGAGTGAAGTGTTTGATTGGCTTGATAGATTCTCTTATTTTTTGTCTAATGATCAGACAATTTATTCTTGTGCAATTCCAGCCCCAGTTTCCAGCCAGCTTTGCCTGAGATCTCCCAAGCTAGAAGCCTGTGCTGAATTAAAGTCTTCTTGATGTCTTCTGGTTCGTTTTAACTTGTGGGTCAGGCACAGAGAGGTAAATCTCACACATTTAGCAGCTGAATGTTACTTAAATCCAAAATAGATGCAGAAACATTAGTCTCCGGGTACCTTGTGTTTTATTTTGTTCATGCTGCCAGTTCTCTGAGCATGGAGGGGATGTTGATCTGGGATGATGTGGTGTGGGTGCCGTTGCACAGTACCCTGCACTCAGGTTTGTCTTTGTCCCTGGTCCTGGTTATGGAGGAAGGCTGCCAGACAGGGCTGTGGTACCTTCTGAGAAGGCTGCCTGGCTGTATACCATGTCTCTCCTGCTTTGGGAGTCCTAGTTCCAGATGCAGACAACTACAAAATAGGAGGAATTGCATTTGGTGTGTGGGCTGCAGGAACACAGAAAAGTCACAGTACTGCACTGAGTAGAAAAAAAAAAGCCATAAGAACCAGTGACAGTACACAAATTGCCATAAGCCACCTAAGAAATCTTTGTTTTCCTCCTAAAACATGCCATAACACTAGTGAAAAAATTTCCCAAACCAAACTGGAATCTATATTGCTTTCCCTTCCAAAGCTTGTTCCTGTTTCACTTCATACTATCACTCACCTTTTTAAAAGCTATTTAGCAAAAAAGGCCAGCATGCCGATGTACTGCTTAATCACAAGAGACCATTGTTGGTCATTATCATCACCACTGTCAGGGTTGTGTCAGAATTGTCATGTTCTTGAGGTCAACAGCCATAAAACTGTAAAATGAACAGAACAAACAAAAACTGGGAAGCAGCAAAACAAATGCATAGTTCAGACTAGACAGTTTAATGTAGCATTAGCAATCTACCAAATCTAGCTTTTTAAATTAGTGGATGATTTCTTTCATTTCTGAATCCACTCAGTGCTTTTTCTTCTCAGGCTTCCCACTTTGCCACATTCTCTCCACTTCACACCTCCCTCCCTGGATAGCAAGTTCATTACATTAAAATCTTGTGCACACATCGAAAACCCTTTCAAATACTGGAAAGGGCCAAACTGGTACATGCTGCAGGGTAAAATCAGAGAAGCCATTGAACTAGGCTTTGAGTGCAGAGTGAAAAATAGCATAGGATGCATTCTGCTAGCAGGGAATTGGTGCCTGACACTGTCGTTCTGGGACCTGAGACCCAGCGGTGTCAGAAGACTTTGCAAAGCTGTGTCTTACTTTATTTCTGGTTTCTCATTGTGACACTCACATGCAAACCAAGCTCTTCGAGAGCATTTCATTTTGCTCTTGAGCTCAGGAAGGACTCACTCACACCATCCTCCAAGCTGGCAGCACCAGGCTCTGCAGCAGCCAAACCTCCCAGTCCAAAGTGCTCAGCGTCTCGAGCAGCACCAGCACCAGCAGTTCGGTGCGTCAGGAGGCAGGAGCATCCCAGGCACATCCGCCTGTGCAGGCTGTCTGGGAGCCACCAGCTGGCTGCAAACAGAGATAGTGGGTGAGTTGTGAAGCATCTCATATGCGTGGCTGTTTTCATAGCAGCTTCTAACCCTCTCTCATACAAATCTGGGAGCGTTTACTGCAGGCTCTCGTGGACTATGTGGCTGTGCTTAATGAGGCTGTGCTCAGCAGGTGGGGTAGCTTTGACCCCTCTGTTGGCTGAGATGATATGTGTGTGGGAACGTACAGCCCTGGACTTGTCTACTTCTCAGCTCAGAGGTAGGATAGCAGGTCCTCTTACTGTGTCCAGCTGGTTGGAATAAGAGCAGCAGTACAGCTGCAGCAGCATGATACTCCTGAAGGCTTGTGGGAGTCGAGAGAGATAGTTTATTGATAAATCACAGGTGGTTTTGGGAGACAGTCTTCTGTTTTACAGTAGGATGGGCGCTGAGTCACCCCCATCAGCTTCTCAATCAGACAAACGATATCGCTGACAGTCAGGGACAGTCTGACAAGACTGATATTTGTGAGACATTGCTCAGGCAGGAACACGTTTGCTGCACACCACAGAAGTGCTAATGTTCTGCTCAGGGGTCCTCACTCAGCAGGGAAGTCCTTTTTCTCTGTCACTGCCCTAAGGTGCTCATTAGCATAGGGACTTTCCTTAAGCAGCTACTGCTAATCACTAAACAGACAGGGACCGGGTGCTCCACCATGGCAGGTCTCAAAGTATTAGATGTAGTCTCATGAGCTTCCTTGTCATTGTCCCTGGAGCTGGTGCCTCCTCTGGCACCAGAGCTGGGAGCAAAAGCAGCTTCTGCGCTGCTTCCCCTGACCACTTGCTGCCCAACTCCCAAGTGAGGATGCGTGTTTCCTAAGTAGAACAAGACTTGTGTATCGGGTCTGAAAAAAATCTTTCCTCATATCTGACAGGCTGCTAAGTACTAGTGCTTTAACCAGCTTGTTTAAAGCAAAATAGTTTGACAGCATTTTCTTCCATTTCCATTTATTTTAGGACTTGCCTGAATGCTGCCATTAGGGTAAGAATATACAGCCCAGATCTCCTCCGGGAAGATCCCTGTACATGCACCCCTTCCTGCACCCCGATATGCCTTCACGGGAGAGTCCTGCCTGTCTGGGAGCAGAGGCACCTTCTGTGTCACCTTCCTGACACTGACCTGCCTTTAAAGTCACTCACTTGGCCTGTTCCTGGGCCAGCGCAGAGCCCCAGGAGGCTGCAGCCACCCTTGCCCTGGGAAACCCTCCCTCACTGATGGGGGTTATTACTTTGGGTGTCTTTGGCTTCCTGGACACCTTGGATCCCAGACCGCCTCTCCCCACCGTTTCGGAACCCAGCTCCATATAGGAGGGGCTGGCACATGATGCCTGAACATCAGCGCTATTCAAGTACCTTAAAATGCAGGCTGTGCCTGGGGAGGTCCGCACTTGGTGCCTTTTACAGCCTGGTGGTCACTCAGCACTGAATGCCTTCAGCCGTGTCACTGTAAGCAGTTTATAAGAGCCGAACCAAACAGCTCCTTGTGATCAGGCATACTTACTTGCCCCGGTTCTTCCTCTCCCCTCTTTTCTTCACTTTGCTATTTCATTCCTTAGCCACCCTTTCATGTAATTCCATGACTTTTCTCTGAATAAGAGTTATTCTTACGGCATGAACTAGAGATTGGCGTGGCTGTGGTGACCAGGCACAGGTGGAACTGTGCAATTTTTGCAGATTTTCTGTAGAAGTTAGGCTTAAGAGCCCCTACTTCTGGATCCCTTTGCATTTAGCATCTTGGGTAACTCGGTTCTCCCACTGAGAACTGGGAAATGTGGTCTAGGGCCTCCCAGGCTCTGGGACAAGCTGGCCCTGGCAGAGATCAGAGCAAGCACCTTTGTGTTCAGCTTCTTGGCAGATCCTTCCCCTGCAGCCTGATCTCCCTGTTAGGGAAGCACACAGCTCCCAAGGGGATTAAAGAGCATCAGAATCGAGATCTGCTGCACAAGGCCAAGGGTGATGCACAGACCTAATTTCACTGCAATGGTATCTAAGACAGATCTGAACAGCTCTAGCAATACGCATCTGACCCTTGCAAAGGCATTCAGATATCAAAGAATGTTTATCTCTAACCTTAAAGTTCCTACTGGAGACAATCACTCCTCAGAATTCTCCCTCCAGCTGAGAAGAAGCGGCCTCTACCTTCCCTTCTGCTAATACCCTTGAAGCATGTGTGTGGTGTGATCAGCCCTCCCTTTGCCCTTAATCACTTTCTCCCAGCCTATATAATTAAATTCCATCAGGTATTGCATCTAATTTTTGAGGAGCTCCCAAAGAACAAAAGCCAGTTCAGTCACAGGCGAACAGAACAAATTAATTAGAAGGGGAATATTAGGCCCTCTCTAAATTAGATCAGCAAATCTCTTGCAGAAGAAGCATAGCTTGACTGGCTATGATGCTGTTCGCTTCCTGAGCAGCTGCTCAGTTCCAGAGACTGCATACAGCGTTCAGAGACACAGCGTCGCTAGAAAGTGGATTAGGCTTGGAGCAAGCCATGCTAAAAGGCACTCCAGGGCACAATTTCAAAGCACGACACAGGGAATCGGTGGCCTTGTGTCTGTCATTAATGATGGTACAAGTTGTGCCATCGGATGCTTCACTGTACTTTGGGAATGTCTCCTTGTCATATTCCTGCATATCTAACCCCAATAAAAGTGGATGCTACTCAAGTGGAGAGCTTGAGCATAGTGCTATTTACCAACATTCCTCCTAGCTATGGAGATCTTTATGAGTAAGTGTTGGAATTATCATATTAAACCAGATAAAATACCCAGAAGCCACTCTTCATAAGCATTTAAACAAGTAAACAGGCAGCACCAGTGCAACTTACAGCTACCTCTAGGAATGTGCAGCCTTGGGGAGCTGTGTGCACAGCCTCCCGGGACACAGTGCCAGGAGCACACAGATCGTGCTGGGAGCTATGGAACGGCACTCCACGCAGAGCTGTACATGTCCTCGGCCCGTGATCCAGCGTGGAGGGCACCAGCATGGGCTCCATTCTCAAGCAACACACTGTTACTTGTATATATGTAGATATATATGCTTATAATACACTGTTACATGTGCTGCAGGACCAGAGGTAACGGAAGCCCGACAGAGATAATGAGGAGCTTGCAGGGGGAGGTGGGGGTGGATACAGACTGCTGAAACAATTCTTCTTAATTCAGTACAAAGAAGAGGCTTTAAAAATGAAACCAGTCTCATCCCTCCCTCGCTTGTGGCAGAAGTGTCTGGTTGTTAATGCACCTGCAACTCTACCAAGTGCTCGCTTCTCCCCAGTTTCCCGGCTGGAAGGCACCTGCTGAGCTTATGAGGTTTCTACATGTCTGCACAGGGCAGCCCTGGATGCGCTGTGGGATGCTCAGGACCTGTCCAGATGGCCCCCTCCTGTGCAGCTGGACGCAGCAGTGGTCCTGCAGCTTCAGTGCAACACTGCTGATGACAGGAGCACAGCAGGAGGGGTGACAGCCAGCAGCGGCAAGATTAATAAACAGACAACTACTAACGATTCCGTATTGGATCCTGTGGCTCATTCTCCTTCTGCTCTAAAGAAAGCAGCAACGGAACAGTTTAATGACAGAGCCATATTAGACCAGGAGTCTATAGGAACTTGCTGTCCTCATCGCACGTAATGTACCGTACCATTTGCCATTCTCCTTTTACCCAGGATGTTTTTCTCTATAGCTTTAAAAGTATGATTGCATTTAGAAAAGATCCAGGACAAATAGTTGATCTCTCTATAGCCATACCCTGAATGGACAGGAGCAGACTAAGGGCTGTTCTTGCGTTAGTGAGGACTGCTTAATACCAGTGAGAAAATCAGTTCTGGGGCTGCACATAAAAAGATAGGATAGGGCTTAGAAAGCAGAACATCTTTGAGGGTTAGTCTACATGCACGTTTACACCTGAGGCAGACGTATCCCCTAGCACTCGGGAGCAGGAATATTCACAGCCTGCTGTGAATTCACGGGCTCAGCACATAGGCAGGGACTGCCTGAAGCCATTTTCCTTTTCTTGTACACCTGGGAAAAGCGGAGTGCTCCATCACTCATGCCACGTGGCCAACCATTTTGTCTCCCCTCATAAATTCTCCTTGTTTCAATTTCCAGTAAGGTTCTTTAGTAAGTTGTATGCTATTGCATCTTTCAAATGAAGCTTTTCTCCTACCTCAAGCAGAAGCAGCCCCAAACTGCTGCAGCCCCAAATACCAAAATCTCATTCTTCAATGTCAAGTCTGTGGTCTGCCCTTTCTGTTCTTAGTGATAGGACCAGGTCCTGCAGAAGATGATTAGGACATACATACAGTTATTTCCTCTCCTTTTAGCCCTGGTCTCCGAAAGATGTCCTGAGATCATGTACTTTAAGGATTCAAAGTTAGCTGGGAGAGCAGCAGGTACATTCCCTTTTACTGCCTTACTCAGAAGGAAAACTTAGTCATCATCATCCTTTTCCCCTGAAAGTCATTGCACAACTTGCAGGCTGCAGTGTTGATGCACATGTGAGCCAAGTATTTCTAAAAATTCTGTTTGTGGAGAAATAACTTCATAAGCCAAATGCATTTGGGGACCGTATCTGAAGTTTTGTAGCTTCTTCATTCAAGAAGATAATTGTAAATGCAGATATTTTAAACATTTCTGAAATTACTGTCTTCATATGAAATTAAAACTGCTGTTTTCAAGTCAGTTAAGCTTGCAAGCATAAACCAGTTTCTCAGTTATCTCAAGAGATGTTATTACTTGGAAATGAAGGGCTGAAGTTGCAGGAATCCATGCAACACAAAATCCCAACACAAGGCTAAAAGGTCTTGCAGTTTGATTCAAAGATTGTGCCGTTCTCTTGTCCTCTGGAGACTTCCCATTTCCAGTGTAATTTTGTAACAACATATTCATCTCCTTTGCAGAAGTGGGTTTCTCTAGTGTATAGGTTCTTGACATCATTTTCTGAGCACCTGTTGTAACAGAGCAACAACTCTGCTTCCTTCTGCTTCCACTTGCTAAATCAGATTACAGAGAATTGGAAAAGCACTCGACATTTCCCTCAGGTTACTTTTCCATGTAGGTAATTGCTGCTGTTCCTGTAGGAAGGCTGTGAAAGTGTGGTTCAAGAAAGGGGGCTGTAGGAAATACAGCAAACAGGAGAAGCCTTGGCTGCAGAACAGTGGCTGGAAGTGGAGGTGCCCACTGTAATCTGCAAGTTAAAATAAAAGCTAAATGTCCAGCTGTGTCTTGTCCGTACCCTGGCCACTGAAACCCTCTGGAGAATAAAAGTGAAAGGCAAATTATATAAATAATTATGTAACTTATAGAATAATAATGCAGGAGCAGTGGGCCCAGGTCAGAATTGGACCCTGAATCAGGAGGACACCTATGTGCGAGGTCTTCTTCGAGCCCTTGCTTATTCACCAAGGCAGGTGTTGCCATCCATTGTTTCTCCATTATTATTATTATAATTATTGCTCCATTATTTCAAATTTCCACATGAGCTGCCAGTGCACATGGGTTGTCCTCAGGAAGCAGGGATTCATCCCTTTCTCTTAACACAGCAAAATGTCCAAGCCACAAGTACCTCCAGCATCCAGGTCACCTGAGATACCTGGAGTTAGTTACCTGAGGTCACCTGGGGTTAACTGCAGCAGCTCTGCCACCTCTGCTGGTCACCTCAATTAAAAGCCGAGAAGCAGAGCACAAGATACATTCTTTGAAGCTATGACTTCTTAATAACACCAATTTATTGTGAGAAGCTTAAAGGTATGATAACTTCAGCACTTGATGCTGCACCGACAGGCTAAAATCCAACGTAGCTTTGACGAGGAACAGGGCAAGAGACAGCCAGTTTCCTACAGAGAGGAGGAGGAGGAGTACTAAACTTGTCACAGACAGCGAAGCTTTTAGCTCTGACAGCAATTAAGAAATGCAGCTTGTGCATAAGAAAATGGGCACGCTTTGCCCCTGTGCTGCATTGCCTACGACACTCAGCAACGAGGGGCAGTGGGAGCAAACAGCAAAGTACAAGCAAGTGGTGAAGCCCGGTGCTGTGCTACCAGCAGGACGTTCTGTGGGGCTGAGGTTCATGGAACCAGCCTTCACCTGCCCCACGCTGCTGGGGAGAGCTCACGTGCCATGGAATTTAACACTGTTACAGGGAAAGCAGCCAAGATATTTATGAGATACTTAATTAAGATGGTTTCTCTAAATGTGTCAACCAAAAGACTTTATGTGCATCTAAGCAGGCATTTTCTCTGGCTGGAAACTTTTGAATTTCTTCCATACTGATCTGGGTATTAGTACTGGGAGAAGGGAGAAGATTTATGACCACACTTCATGGATACAGCGTTACACTCAAAATCCTACATAGCCAAAGGGAGCTCACTTCGTATGCGGAGCTGAAAGTGTATTGTTAGTTATTTAACATTTGAACACTAATCAAAACGCAAGAAACAGTTACAACAGAACTAGTGCTCATAATTCAAATGAATACAGGCTCATTTATTCTGCCCTTAAAATGGATACATAAAACTTATCTACAGGGACCTGGCTTTGTCAGGCTGTTGCCGCAGGCTGGTCCCAGCGCAGGGCCAGCCCGGGGTGGGTGACAGACACCGTGTTGCTCTCACAGCTCAAACGAGCCCAGGCAGCTGGGGGCCGGCCAGCCCAGCCCTGGGACCCCCGCGCAGCCGGGGCAGCACAAACCCCGGGGACTTTCACTGGTAACAGCAAGTCATAGCTACTGGGCTGCAACCACCACAGCACAGAGAGTTCTGCCAGGGAAGCGCTGTTTTTCCTCTTTTTTTTTTTTTTCTTTTTCTTTTTTAATTTTCCTTTTCTTTTTTACTGTTGTTAAGGAGGTGGAAACAGGGGGAATTGGCAAAGACTAGCCATCTCCCAACAGACTAACAGAGATTCGTGCGCTGAAGCCTGGAGATACTCAGTCCTCCCTCAGGTGGGACTGGGGTTACGTACAAATGAATACTTCTGGATAGCAACAAATTCCCCTGGTTCACAGACCTGCCAGCGTGGAGGGATCTGGGGACACAGCACTCGGTTGTTGGTGCAATGTGGATAAAGGATGGACTGTAAGTCCCACCTGGAAGAGATCAGAAAAGCCATAGCCTTGGGTTGAGGTGCTTGCCAGAAGGGAATAAGCATGGCCTGGAGGGCTTCTTGGCAGGGAGAGAAATTAAAGCTGCTGCTTCTGAGAGCTGGGTGAGCAGGCTAAGCACTAAACTAGATAAAGCTGTATACACATTACTGTGAAAACCTACAGCGTTTAATCATGACTCATATTCTCTGTGTGGAGTAGTTTAAATCAACCTGCGGTAATTGTTTCCTCGCTACAGAATTCAGCAGAATGATAAAACAGTCCTCAGTCTCTATCATGTTTCCCTGAGAGCATGAATGTGTGAGTACTAGGAGAAGTGAACTGAATCATGGCCTGGTAAAAAACAAACAAACAAAAAAAAAAAAACCCAGAAGGAAACTTTTTCTCCTTCCCCTGAGTCATACAAAAACTTGAGCTCCTTCTCACTGGCTGTACAATTATAGGGTGTGCTCAAGGATGCAGAAGAAAGATTAAGGGCTGACTTGCCATTAATGTTTGACAGCCTGAGCTGCAAGGATCCCCTTGACACATGGCTGCCCTAGAGCACCTCTTTGGAAGCCGGTCGTGCCTCCTGCTCTGCTCAGGTCTGACCTGGCACCAGCCCTGCGTGGGGCTGGAGCTGTAACCTCACCGCTGCGAGTGCCGCGGTGCAGCAGCACGGCTCTCCCTCATCCTGGTGGGAACAACCGATGTGCAGTCACGCCGGGCTTTTCAGTATCTGAGACTCCTCTGAAGAGGAGCCCCAAGCCTGTTTGGTTTCTTAAAGGTTTAGTAGTGGCTTTCTCGTACTCACTGGGTAAGGATTGTGACTGGGTGAGATTTTTATAGAGACTGTCTTGATTTGCTTGTGCTTTCACTGTATTTTACGTGATGGCATTGCTGTAAATTGCACATGTGATGAAAAGGGGTCCTTATGTCCTCAAGGGAAAAGAATCAGAGTCTCTCTTCCTTCCTTCTTTTCTTCCATGCAGAGAAGGACAGCTTCAGCAGAGGGAATGGGGGGTACAGTTATCCAGGAAGCCTGTTTGTGTGAGCCCCTCGTCCCTGATTGCGTAAAGGGCAACATTTGTGGGGTCTCTACCCTCTGCTGTACTGCCGAGGAAGGGAGTGTCCTTTCTTGGCTTTGGGGGGCTTAAATGTTTGCTCTTTGTGGGGCTTCAGAGCATGCTTGAGGACATGTGTATGTAACCTGGCACAGCCGTGTGTTGATGAGAAGCAGACCGTGAGGGCAGAGCTGGTTCCTGCACAGGTACTTCAGTAGGTTTTCTGCTCACCAGCATGTGCATTTAGAGCCCTGGAGAGGTGCTGTATTTTATTTTCCTATCAATTTAATCCTCTTTCTTTGACAGTGTTTTTATTTATACATCTCAATAGAATATGATATCATCACTGGTTTTGTCATCCCTGGTGCATGTTGCCAGCGAGACCCTCTAGCACTGCAGTCATGTATCTTACTTTCACATAATCTTTTTTTTTTTTTTTTTTTTTTATTAGTTAACAGAACCTAAAAATGATGTTTCATGAAGCCTCTTTCAGGTTGTTACACCTTGCAGGGGAGCTGCAATATCAAAGACAACTGCTGTAGTTAACAGAGTAAATGATTAACAACAGGAGGTGTTCTCTTGGTCACTGCTGAGGAAAGCCAGCACAGCTTTTAGCTTCACTTTCTACATCTTTTCCAATGCCAGAAAGATACATGAGCATGACCTGGACCCATGCAGCTCCCTGCACTGATTTGGCTTGGTCTGCTGTGCAGTAAGTGGGCATATTTTTGGCAGGGTTGCTAGTTTGGACTGACAAACCCCATGCCAGGGAACGGTTCCCCATTCTTGTGATGTTGTGGGAAATCTTCCAGTATGCATCATTTTCCATAAAGCCCCATTCCTGGCCAATAATTTTACTTGAGAGCTCCAGCATTCGCTTGTGAGTAGTAAGCTTTTACCCCTCCTGGTTGTAAAGAAGGCTGGAAGCTGTGATGCAAATATGCTCTGAAAGCTGATAGTGCAGAACTCACAACGATATAAATCAAAAGGAAAAATACAGGTCTCGCATGTTTCAGTTGGAATGATCCTCTTCTCTTTTGACCCCAAAGTTCCCCCTTGGCTTGGGAGCGATCCCATGTTTTCTGATGTATGGGCAGTCCGTTACACAAGAGCCATGTCCTTTCTGGATGGAGCCCAGGGCAGCTGGTTGAGCAGCCCCAGAGACGGGACCACCTGGCTCATAGTGGGTGAGACTTGGCTCTGTCTGCTCAGGTTCACTTTCAGAAAAATCACAAAAGCCTTGGGGACCTTGGGGATCACAGAGACCCTGACCTAGAAAACCATTCCTGCTGTGCCATGGACAGGGAGCCGGGTGAGAAAATGGACAAGACCATCCCCTGTTTAGCACAGTCTGTGGCCAGATGATCCCGTGGGGGCTGGTTTGAGGAGGGTCTCTGTGGTCAGCAGTCATGTGAGATGGAGAGGAAGAGGGATGAAGCAGGAAAGATCTGACAAAGGCTTAGCATGAGGAAAAGGAGGTAAAGAAAGAGGAGGCAGTTATTTTGAAAGAAGATGAAATTATGGATAGGTTGTCATGTTATTAGGACAGACTGAGTGGAACTCAGGTCTCAGACCACCCGTGTAATTTAAGGCAAGGAATATCTGTAGGGCATAGAAAACCCTATTATTCCCTGCATTGATTTGGACTACATCTTGTCCATATCTGGCTGTCCAATGCTGACAGCTCACCTTAAGTACCACTGAACTCTTTCCAGCTGTTGGTTGTTGGGTTTTTTTGTATGTGTGTTTACATGTTCAAGATAGACAGTGATTCCAGAACTACAGAATTAAACCAGAAAACACATGGTGGTGGTCATTGCTGTGCCTTTATTCAGACAAGTGTCAGAAGACTTCTGTTTGTTTGGTGTTTTTTTTTTTTTTTAGAAAAAGAAAATGGTAATGTTTCAGTGACATCCCTTGGGTGCCCCTTCTTGTGACTGTAATTTCTGTTAATCTGCAGTCCATGCTGTGATACGATACTGAGAAGCCCAGCTGCCTGCACACAGTGTAGCCCCCAGCCATGTCCCATACCTGCCAATTTCTGCAATTAGACTTTTCTCAAATTGAGATGGCTTGTGTGCTTGCTGGCTGCCCTGCGCAGCTCTGGATGCAGGAATTCCTCGTTTCGGGTCTGGAGCCGTGCCTCCCCTAGCACTAGTTTGTATTTGATTGACAGGATAGACGGAGCGATGCAGAGCAGTCTGCCATGTGCTCAGCAAACACTTTACAGTCATTTTGGCAGCTCATGCCCTGTGTCTTGGTCTGTTGATATGTGTAAAATGGCTCCAAAAGAATCACTCCAGCAGAAATGAGCAGCATCAGAGGCAAGTAGGTTGTAGGGGTTCTCTTCCTCCCCAAAATGTTTGTGGGGTTTTTTTTTCCCACAGAGATCTGTCTGAGAATAATGCTTGCGCTTACGAGTTTGGATGTGGGGACTCCTCTCTGGGTGCAGTTTTTTTTCCAACAAATTTTGTGACAAGGATGAGGTCAGAATCCCACAGTGTATCATGCAAAAGGCTGTCCACGACAGTCCCTGTCTGCCCTTCTCAGGGTGATGTAATCTGCACTCAGTAATAATGTTTCCAAGAGGTGGATAACAGCGTTTTAGTTCAGCTCTAATAATTCTGTTAAATCAGAGCTGGGGTTGTAATTGCTGTTTGTGACTGAGTTTGTTCCATATGTGTGTTATGCAGGATGCCATTGTAATGAAATGTTCCCTCTTTGAGCTGTATGCCCTGAAGAATATGCCTTTATTCCATGGCAGGCAAAATGCTCATCTGCTCTTTGCCTTTGCTGTGCCTTATAACTGAAGGAGAGGGGGGGGGGGGAAGTCATGTTTCGCCTTGTTTGAATTTCTTCTGGAAATTTTAAGTTGTGTAAGTGTTAATCTTCATTTGCTTTAGTAACACACAGCCTTGCTGGAGTCCTGTTCATTTCTTTTAATGAAAAAGCCTGAGAGCTTGTGTGCATCTGAGGGCTTACATGCATTAGAGCACACGGATATGAGTGTAAGCGAGAGCAGGGAGTGAGGGAGCAGCAGAAGCCTCTTCCAGGGAGTCAGACACAGTGCTCTGAAGCAGCATTTTAAATTTTACCCTAACCACGAGAAACAGACCTTAGAGATGCAAAATCTCTAGAGGAATACTGTATTAAAAGATTGCATGTTCCGTGCCATGAGATCAGGTATGTGGGTGGTTGCTTTGCTTTGGAAGTAGTGCGTGTTGTGAGACTCCATCGTAATCAAATCTGGCTTCTGCACGGTGTGTTTCATTCACAGACCGCCCGTGCTGTGCAGGCTCCCGTTGCAGACAGGGACACAGCTCCCGTTTTTATGGGGACACAGGGGCACGTGGAGGGGACGGAGCCATGCTGCTGGCTTGCTCGGTGGCTGCTCAAAGGATGACACTGGTTGTGATCTCATGCAGCTACCAGCAAGACCCAGAGAGAATTAACATGTCCTAGCTGGGTAGGACACCTGGATACGGAAAACTACCAGACGGCAGCTAATTTGGCCCAAAGCAGGAGCTGTAAAAAAGGGAAAGTACATGCTGGGAGCCCGAGGACATGAGTGCTGGGCTGGGCTGCCTTGCCTTGCTCGCAACGCTGGCCTGCTGCTCTTGCTCCATTTGACTTCTTTGAGGTCTTGGGTGCTGCCTCTGGGTCCTGGATTTCAGGTCCCTGGTGGCTGAAGCCCATGGAATGTCTCGTGTGTGCTCCCAGGGAAGCACAGCGCCAAAAGGCACCTTTGCTCCGAGGGAGAGCGATGTGCATAATGCCTGCAGGCAGCAGGTACAAGGGAGCCACCAAACTGCCCCCACCTTGTTCACGGGGCAGATTTAGCCCGGAGATGTCCATCTTACGGTGTGCTTGTGCCGCAGCCCCATGGCTCTATGCTGGCCGCACTGGGCAGCCCCAGGGGCTCGCAGCCCACCGGCTGGTGCAGCCGAGGTGGGCTCAGGGCAACCCTGCGGGGTGGCAAAGAGATGTCCCTCTGCCTGGGATGGCAGGGTTTGTTAGCTGGGGGTTGATGGGCAGTAAAAATCCCCAAAGTCAAATGAAATGAAAATCAGTCTGGTTTTCTTTCTTTCTTTTTTTTTTTCCTATTATTTTTAATTACACTGTTTTTTCAAGGAATTAGGCCATTTTTAGCTTCCTCGCCGTAGGGCAGAGGGAAACACCCAGGTTCAGCCTGCTAAAAGCCAACATCTTGGGTCAGTGCCAGGGGCTCCTTAGCCCATGAGACAGGCATGGACATCAGCAGCTCGGCTCAGCGGGGGCTGAAGCCCCTTTCGGCAGAGCCAGTCCCTCCCCACCAGCCGTGGAAGGACCCCTGGCAGCTGGGTGAAGGATGCTGCTGAAGGGCAGCAGGAGAAGAGCCCCATGGCACAGGGAGGTTTTGTGGTCCGGCATGGCCCTGCCTGCGCTCCCATCGCTCGGCAGCCTTGTCTGCTCTTGCCTTTATTTAGATCTGCTGTGGCTACTGGGCAGATGCATCTTGGTAAGGTGCAAGGGAGCATTCATTTCTCGGGTGAAACATCTCAGTCAAGCAGTGCTTACGGCAGCCCCCAAGGCGCTTCTAAAAGTAAAAGCCGTGTACCCTCATTTTTACACTGTGAAGCCAAAAGAAATGATCACAAGTGAGCAGGAATAAAAAAAAAAAAACACACCCATATAAACCAAATGTAACATCCTATAATGTATCCATAAAAAGAGAAAACTCGGGCTACTTGAAGTCTACAAATTCAAGTTTCTCATGGGAAAACATAACTCCTGTTCAAATGCTAATGGATTGTTATCACAGGGATGTTTTAATTTAACTGCTGCCTACTATAAGAAGGGGCAGAGCAAGGTTCAGAGAGCAAATGGCTGATGAATGATCTTCAATCTGCCAGTAAATGTTTACTTTTTTTTTATATATATATATACTTCCCCTTCTTGATCTCTGTCTTAAACAGATTCTCCAAGGGGACATATAAAAGAGCTGATTTCAGCTAGAGGTGATAGCACTTATTTGTGTGTTTCTTTTATTCTTATTTAAAATGGTAAATTTATGGCACTGATAGAGCATCAAGTCACCAGAGTAGCTAGCCCTGAGAGCATAGAAATTGATGGCACATGAGCAAAAATTGGCTTACTGGAAAGAAAATAATGCAGCACATTTCAGAAAAGTGATAGAGAAAAAGAAAGCAAATTGGGTATTGCAGCCAGAAACCATCTCTGCAGGCTTCTCAGGACAAGAACAAACATCTCATGAAGCACAAATCTCTTCCAGGGACTCAGAGGCAAAGGTCTGCCACCCTTTTCCAGGAACACCACAGCCAGAGCTTGCAGGAGCTAGGTAGGAAGAAGAGAGAATGAGCCCATGATCTTTGCTGTGGAAGCAGAAAATCCTTCTTTCTTTCTTTTCTTTTTTTTTTGTTTTTTTTTTTTTCTGGAAACTCTTGGCCAATGTATGGGTTTTTTTAAGGTTTTTACTACCACTTTGCGTTACTATAACTGTAAAAAGAAAACTGTCTAACACTCCCAAACCTGTAGAAACACCTTATAAGTGTTTTGAGAAGTGTACAGGGAACACATTTGACTGACCTTGACCGGAAAAAATGTGAGAGGAAAGAGAGTGGGATGCTTTTTCTGTTCGATAGGAATAAATATTTCTCAGAAGTCTCAGCATCTTCTGTCTGCTGTACATAAGCCTCCTCTGAGAACCCTCAAGATGCTCATGTGATGGCAAAAGTTGTGCTGGGCTGTCCTGGCTGGGCAGATGCTGGTGTCCTCCCTGAATGGGGAGTGGGCTTCGGAGCCGCTGGGATCCATTGCAGGGCAGAACAGCTGCACATTTTGGGACGATTCACACCCTGCGGCGGTGCTCACCCTCAGCCCACTCATATGCAGGGTGACAGCAGTAGTGGCCTGCAAAACCACTAGTAGCTGCTGGGATACTGGGGCAGGAATGACTGACTGAAATGGAAAGAACAAACTTTGCAGACTGATGAGATTTTAAAGTCTCTGTTCTTAGTAGTTTTCACAGTGTTGCCAGAGAGCCTGGAAGTGGATGAGGACAAACGGCATTTGGTCTCAGTGTTTGAAAAATAGTAAAGGGCTGTAACATCTGTCAGGAGCAATGTGAGCCAGCCAGAATATAGCCCCAGGCTGCATTTCCACCTGGATCCCTCATGCCCATTTGCCGCCCCCCCCCCCCCTAGTTTCCTGATTCAGCTGTCCTGCCCGGGTGCCCTGCACTGGACCATCTGCCGTGCTGGACTTGCAGCCACCACAGCTCAGGAGAACAGTGATGCATCACGGGCTCGTGCAGAAAGGCATGGAGAAGATGGAGACTTAACAGGGAGGGAGCTGCACTCCCAGCCCCTGAGGCTGGCTGCCTTCCCTCCCCCCACACCTATCTTATCTTTGCCTCTTTCAAAAATAAAAGGAACAGAAAAATTAACAACATGAAAAAGGGAGGAGAAGATAAAGAGTATCTGAAAAATTATCTATGTCCTCATTTCAGAGCTTTGCATGGAAACAGGGAGGCAGAAGGCCTTTTTCTTTATTAATATATTAAAATATTAAAAAGCTGGGTGTCTCCTGAACCTGCTCTGTTGTCACGGACTGAGAAAGATCCTAGGAAGCGTTCTGCAAAAGACTAGTTGCACTTGAGAAACTATCCAGGGATGCCATTCAGGACCAGAGCAAATCAAGGCTAAAAGGCAAAGTTTGCGATCATACCGTTAACGGGGACCTGGTCCAGCCTGGACAAGAGCGATACTCGCACCTTTGCTTTTGTGCTGAGATAAAACCTCTACCAACAGGACTTGGTGGTGTCAGGGGCCTGGCTGGGAGGAATCAAAGCCACGTCTCTTCTGCTTTCCTTTAGCTCCTTAGTCTTGTAGGTCTGAGCAGGACCAATTCCTCCGGCGCACTGCTCCCAGCAGCGATGATCAAGTTTCCCGGAGACTGAGGTGCCTGGTTTGGCACGTTGGTTGGTTCGCCTGTCAGAATCTGTTTGTTCCTTGGCAGTTACCAAAATATGCAATTGTTCTTCTTCCTATCTTTGCCAATAAGGCAATAAGACTTTGACGCTCTTCTATCTGTTCTGCTCTGTTATAGCCTCTGATTGCCATTAGTAATGTAACCATGTGGTGGGACCTTGGTGCTCATATATGAGGGTGACAGCTGGACTGTATAGCTTATATGTGTGTATATACATACACACTTACACACTGAGTAAAGGTTTCTTTGTTTTATTTTCCTCGGCAGGTCACTACGGAAAGGATGTTTATCGAAGTGGAGGGCCAGATCTCCATAATTTCATCTCCTCCGGGTTTGTCACATTAGGAAGAGGACACACGAAGGGTACAGTGGAAACAATTTTTTGCTAAATAAAAAGATTGTTTTAAATAAACAAGCTATAACTCAGAAGCTGGGTTCTAAGTGCTATGAGATAACAGTATTGGACTGCAGTCAGTAGATTTAGTCTAGCGAATATTGCTGCAGGTAAAATACTGTGCTCCTGGCAGAAGCTTTTAAATCCTAGCAAGGGAGACAGTGGGAGAGTGTCGAGTCAGACAGCCAGGCTCCAGACTCCACTCTGACTTTACAGGTCAACAATTTATACTGCTTTGTGTTTTCTTGGGTGCATGGTTGCAAACCACCATTGTGCTGCTGTACTTACAAAGGGAAGGGGAGGGAGTGCAATGCTGTCTCAGGGCAGGCAGCTGACACTTCACGAGCGCGTTTCTGCATTTTTTTGTTTGACTTCTGGGCTTTTTTTTGGAGGGGGGAGGTATTATGAATATTTTATAAAATTATTTCTTTTTAGGTCCTAAAACGTATATTTTATGTGTTCATATAATCTGTGATATAATGTACAAACATGAAAACACAAAAATATACATATACTGCTCTGTGTATGTTCTGTGTATATGTACTGTATATAAAATATATGTTGAGAGACAGTTGTAGCTATATTAGATAAGTAACCATATATCCCAGGAGTTGTGGTGACACAAAAGCTGTGAGATCTGACTCAAAGTAGCTGGTCACCAGAACCCCAGATGAATGTTCATTTTATGACGTTGTTGCGTATTTGGTGAGTTTTTATAGTGTACAGTGAGCCTATGTTTGGAGCATCTTTCTGTTCACACCCGCACCCTGACCGAGTCACACTGGTGCACTGGCAGTGGGTTGCGACACTGGGAGTGCAAGCATGTGCCATGCCAGTACTCGTCTGGTTTTGTGTCCTGCTGACTTCTGAGACTGTTGTACATTTATATAGACACAATGTATATGGAGATACCTATATAGACACAATGTACTGTATGTGGAGATGTGTCCATGTGCTCGCCTGGTTGAATGCACCTGTGTTGTTTCTGTGGATGACCATGACTCTCAAATTATTAAAAGACCTTTATTTTTTTCCTACATTTCCTGCACTTTTTCAAAATCTCCACGAGTGTCATCCAAAGCAGTGTTGGTCCTGTAGAACTGTCAGAGAAGAAACAAATATATGTATATTGTCTGTGTATGTCTGTGTGTGCTTAAATAAAGTTTACTGAGGCTGAGGCAGCACCCGTGGGACTTGTAATACAATAACCTGCAATTCCAGCCTGGCCCGGCGCCGGTGGGAGGAAAGCAGAGAAAACCACCATGAACCTTCAGGCGGGCTGGGAACTGAAGTGGTTCAAGGAAAAACTCGTGGATGGCATGTCACACAAGGTCACCCTTTCTCCTCTCCATCCAAAAGGCGTTTGACAGTCATATCACATCAGGCCTGACAGTATATTTAGGGTGAGATAGGAAGCGTACCCCCGTAGAGGTGCGGTGTGTCCTGATAGCCTTCATCAAGCACATGGATAACCCCGGGCAGGGACTTAAATCCTGCCTCTGTTGTAGACATTTGAACTATTTTCAAGTAGTTTTCTGTACGATATACTTTCCCAGTTCCTTCCAAACTAATATAAAACCTGCTTTCCTTCTGTAACAGAAAATTCTCGGTGGCTCTGATCTTCTGTAGATGGGCCAGTGGTTTTTTTCCCACCTTTCCCGCTGGCTTTGCTGGAAGCCCCACAGAGCACATCTCCTATCCCTGGGAAGGTGGGAGAATGGGCGGTGGGAATCCAGACTGTTTGCGTGCCACCTCTACCAACAGCCGCCAGATAGGGTGGTGCTTTCCAAAGTGAATAAAAAGCTTTTATTATCAGAAGAAATGAAACTATATGTTGGCTGTTTATGGACATAGAAGTGTGGATTGGCCTGGCCTTTGAATTGACTTTTCAGCTACCTGTAAATTCGCACTTTATTTTAATAGTACTTTAATGTTAATTTCTAACTTCTCAGTCGTGACTCTCATGACTGGTGCAAGGGATTAACATCTCCATGCATTCTGCAGGCAAACTGTCTTGTTTGCGTGTGCAAATGCAAATGTGTAGATTTGTCTTTGTCTGCGATATGATTTGATTGCCTACTTGTGCTGTGAAAGCAGGGCCTGTGGATATAACAAATGACTGACTTAGGGGCTCTGTCATAAGGATTGTGCCCTACATCATTTGTTGATGATTATTGGAAACGTTACATGATAGATTTCCTGTGTTTGCTGTGCACTGGCCACACAGCTGTATACGTAGATGGGAGAGATGGCAGCAAGGGCTGCAGCCCTGAGCTTCAGCTGAGCAGCTTCATGCTCAGATTTTGTCCTATTTCAGTTCCAGTGCATGTGTTAAAATCTCCGCCTCAACTACCATTAGCCAAATAACCTCGCCCTGCCTTGTTGTTACACCGCCATGGAAAACAGTTCTGCTTTCAGACTGAACAAAGCCAATGAAGTTTATTTCTTTGCACTGGAAGACACATTTTTGGTGTTTTCTCAACTGTCTTCTGTGCTGTGGCAGAACTCCAAGTGCTGAGTAATGTTTAAGAGCTAATCTATTTGGGGCAGAAGACAAAGATGTGAGACATGCCAAACTACCATGGATACGAAATCAGCATATTCACATGTCTGACATCCACAGGCTCCTGCAAGATTGTGATTTATGATTCTTATATGACACTCCATTGGGCAATGCATCACTGCCTGGCATTTAAGTCTATAAAATCACTACAGAGTACGTTCTTCAAACCATGGTAAAAGACTTCACTGTCAGTCTGTCATGATGATCTTAGGAATGAATCCAAAGTCTCTAGGTCGTAGAAAGTCTCCATGGTGAGAAACATGGCAGGGCTAATCTCATCTAATATTAGGCAGGTAGAAGTTAGACATTTTATTCTGAGGTAGCAGCCTGAAATTCCATGTAGAGACACCTGGGAGACACCAGCACCTCTAAAGGAGCATTCACTGGTGTCACGAGACACTTCTTTCCCCCTCTAGCAAGAGAGAAGCCCTGGTCTTAGGTCTTTTAGCCACCAGGAAGGCAGATGAGCCCTGCCTGCCCTGGCTTGTGTAGGAGTAGCTACTATTGCTCCAGTTGCTGTGGTAGTTGCTATGAGAGTACAGTGCTCCAGTGAAACAAGTAGGAGCGTTGGAGACAGGAGCTATCACATCCCTCTGTGCATCCCTCTTTTTAACCTGACTTAAAAAGCTGCTTCTTCAACCTGTTCTCTCTCCGAGCATCTTGCTACTCTCAGATGTTCCAGGTGGAGACTACCCTGACACGGGCTGTACTCGCTGTCCTGCCAGGGCTCTGCAGAGCTCTGCTCAGCCACACAGGCGGGTGTAGGAACTTACACAGCTGCAAGACAACATGGAGCAAGCACCCACATGGATATTCAACCACAGCGGGTGAACAAGTCTGAAAGAGCAGTAAATTCACTCCACATTGACTACTGCAGATCATGATTGTTGAGTTTTCAGGTAACAATGATTTTTATTTTGGTGTGGTTTCTTTTACTACCAGCCTCAGACCTTGCAAACAGTTTCTGAATGGAGCTGGGCTCCTTGTATTTCACCAGTCTGTGACAAGAGTAGAAATTCTTTAGAGCAGATGATAAGCTTGCTTCGTCACTAAACAACTTCTTTGTTTTCCTGGTAACTCTGCAACAGTATTAAAAACAGTGAGGTTTTTGCTGGGAAAGCATAATTTCCCAGATGAATGGAGTGCCAGGGGTCAGGGAGCAGTGAGGCAGGAGGAACGGGATTTTAGATCCTGTACTGCGGGGTCATCTTAAAGGGAAACCCAGGACTTTTCCTACCATCTGCTAGATTCTTGTAAGTCTAGGCCAGATCCTTGAGAAGGTGCAGAGGCAGGGCAACAACTTGAAAAGCATGTCTGGAAAACTCAGGGAGAGTCAAGTGTCCCCACAGCCTGCCCAGTAACACCTTCAGAAATGGAACCTCTCACTCATGGTTCAAGGCTGCAAATCTTCACTGTTCCTGGGTTCACTGGGAGATGTGCTCTGTCAGAGCACATGCAGGAGTCTCTTCAAGCATCCTGCTAAAATTGACACCTAGGATGTTCTCCAGCAGCACCAGTAGGCAGGGGAGGAAAAATGAACCATGCGTCTAAGTCAGTGTGATGTGGCTGTTCAAGCCCGACTACGTTGCTGCTGGTATCTCTGGGGGTCTGCACCAGCGTCCTGCGGTGTGGGCAATGTAAAAAATGATGTTGGTGCAGAGAAGCCAGCCTGGGGAGTGAGCGATAAAAGCTACCCGCAGTCCCATTTTATCTTGTGCTATCGGGTATGGATATGGCAAGATTTACAGCCTACATGTGGGATTTGTCTGTCTGGGCCTCTGTTCTCACTGTCCTGCAGCATGGTTGTATCTCATGCATCTGCAAAGTGGGTCAGGAGACTATTTCAATGGTACAACGCTTCATGTAAGGCACAGCTGTCCAGTCTGATCTGGTTTTGTGCCTGGTGTGTGTGGGAACATAGTATGTGTCCTTCAGCCTGACCTCACACCCAACTAGACATCACACTCCCCAGATACAGCCTCACCCATTGCCGACTGATAAATATTCCTCCCCCTGTTACCCGAACTGATGCATAGCATCCAAATACAAGCAGAGGGGAAAGCGAGAGGTCAGCTGGTGCTGACTCTTGCGTTTTCACAGATCTTTGGCAAAATCTCCCTCAAATCAGCTTTTTTGGTGCGTATTCAAAAGAAGCAAATTGCTTTTGATCTAGTCCCACCTTAGAAAATGATCACCTTCCCCTCCCAGACCATGTGCATGAGTTGTTCTGAGGACAGACAGACCATGCATCCCACGGTGCCAGAGCAGCGGGAGACGGCAACCACATGGGTTTGAGGTTTGGAAGCTGCAGGGGTTTGTAAGAGCGAGAGGAGACAAAGCAATGTCAGGATGGGAGGGAAAGCTGACAAGCTTCAGGTGGCAGCTAAGTCTTATGGCCCCTCCTCACCTGCTTGTCACCTCACCGCTGGGCTGGCACCTTGTGCTGCTGGTTCACGGACAGACCCTCACCCACCAGTAGCTCCCTGCAGCCGCCTGGAGACTCAGCCCACTCCGGGGAGTGCACGGTGCTCCCACAGGCGGGAGCTGAGGGCTGGGGTCAGCAGGGTCACTCAGGCTTATTGCAGGACAAGTTTCAAGAGTAAAGCAACAGCTTGCTTTATCTGACAGTTTCACATTTGTGTTTGTTTACAAGAGAACCTCCTACAAAGGCAAACATGGAAGAGGACAAACGCAGCTTTAGATTGTACTTAGCAACCAAGATCTTCCTGAGCTGCTTCAGTGTCTCAGCAGCTGAGGTGGGCGGCAGCTCCATGTTCTCCTCTTCTTCTCCCCTGGGAGTTCCAGAGCTTTCCCAGCACCACGTCTCTCCTGCTCCCACTGCAAGGTGATGCGTTCCTTCTGCACAGAGAGAGGAAGCGCAGAGTAAATTACTCATGACTAAGTCTATGTTTGCTAAAGACATCATTGCCCAGTTCGTGTTTGTGTGACTCTTGCCGATGATGATTGGGCTGTGGGACATCCTGTGTCAATACGAGGATCAGCTTTCCTTCCTGAAATGTCTTGATCTGCCCATCCATTGTGTTCCCTCATTTGCACATTCTTCCCACCTGCACTGGTTTTTCTGCAAGCTGAAGGATGTCTGTGACAAGCTCTGTATTTCATAAATGACATATCTGTATGCAAACTAATCTCTGTGCAGACACCTCAGTGGATTTATAATATTCAGCATGCTGCAGGCTTTGCATACAGACTAAACGTGATATGACATGATAAAATGGGACCAGGTGTTCATACTGGATGACACCACCTCCTCCTCTTGTACACCCATTGTACCCATTCCGCTTTTACACACACAGATGTTCCTTTTGGAGACCCCAAACTGAGCCTCTTTTACAAGCATCATCTCAGGAACCAGCAGTTTTACTGGTCTTTTGGCATGTAAATATGATTCAGAGATGAATAGGAGGAAAGAGATTCATTAATGTTATCATCATTAGCAGTTTGAGGATTCTGATTCCTCTCTCCAACACTGCCCTGGTTCCCTGCTGCCGTGGATGGTTCCCTGTTGCTTGGTTGGCAGCCTTGTGTCCCAGTTCCTTTCCCAAAGTGCTGCTTCATACCCTTAATTTGTTATTTTGGGGTCTTGGATTACATCTGTCGCAACCAGCATTGGGCCAATGCAGCTACAAAACATGCAATGAATCAGCTCCAAGATGGAATTTACTACCTCCCCCCATCATTAGTAATCTGAACTTGCAGTAGACTCATTAATACAGGGAAAGAGAGAAGTTTAAGGGTCATTTTTTTACCTACCTGCATCTATAACACTCCACGAATAGATTACGAAGAAACCGAGGGTTAGGTATGTTGAGTCCTTTTGCCCATTAAACACTTGTTAAACATTTTGCATCAATGGAGAGATGTCAAGCCAGAGCCTGCTGCATCCCAATGAATCATTTTATGTTCGTCCTGGATAATATCTAATGATCTTGATGGTGTCTTGCAGCGTGTGTGATAAAGATCACTTGCATTCTGATTCCAGATTAATTTCAACTATTGCATATTATGACACTTAATTGTATTGACTTGAAAATAGGATCATTGGGATGTGGAAACTGCTTCACAGCTTTGCAGATAGATTCCATTACACAATAGGGCATTTCAATCCGCTCTGAATTATTTAATCAACTTCAGACGCGACCGTCCATTTCTCAGCAGAGTCTGGACAGCTCTTTTTTTTTTATAGCCCTCTGAATAGCTGGGTGGGAGGAGAGCTGGGTGGGAGGTCATGGGAACCATACTGATGCCTGCAGCGGTTGTGCAGCGTGCCGGTGTTGTAGGCAAGGAATGGGGTGAACGTGACCAAAACCATATCAACCCCTGGGCTCACCTTCTGCAAAGTATGTTAAAATAACTAAGGTGATGGGTTCGTGCCTTTCTGTCTTCAGACAAACTGGCCACAAACCTGCCTTAAAGCACAGCCTGGAGAGGCTGTTTTGGAACGTGGCTTGCCGAGCTAGTGTGCCCTGTGCCATGAGCAATGAGCAGGAGGAGGATTGGCAGCTAATCTCAGACCGAGCCTTCCTCAAGCTCGTTAAAGAAACAGCAGAAAAATGACCCCAAGCAGGGCATGGAGCACATCTATCGTTGCTAAACCTGGAGATTGAGCTTCTCGTGGCAAGAAGCCCACGGCTGCTCCGTAGTCAGCCAGCAAGTGGTGCCTGCTGCTTGTGGCGAGGAAGCGAGCTGGCCCCATGGGCAGCCTGGCTGGTGCATGGGAAGAGATCCTCGTGGTCGCTTGGGATCATATTGTCCCTGGTCAATGGCATTTGTAACTCAACCTGATCCAACATGCTTCCTGGCGGACACAGGCAGCACTGACGTGGGAAGAGAAGATGCCAGTCAGGTTGGGTTGCCTCTTCTATCTCACTGAGGGATGGGTAAACCCCGAATCTCACGTCCAAGCCAGGGAAAGGCCATCCTGTGCCCTTCTGCACGCACACAGGCAGGCAGGGTTTAGCCATGTGTTTTGGCAGCTAGCACTGAAACTTGCGGTATTGGAGCTAAACTTGCACCTGACACTTTCCAAAAGGCCATGAGGCACCTCTGGCTTTCGACTTCAGCATGTGGCCCCCTTTAGAGACCCAGGCATGCACAGGAGTTTGGGATTAGCCTTCACCACTGCCACTGCTGAGGACCTTATGTTTCCATGCCGATGTAAATCACGGAAGTTATCACTCAGCTTGTTCTCCATCTGTGGTCACTGAATTATTTTGCTGCCCACTTCCTTGTCCTACAAACTCCATTGCATCCAGCACTCTGCTGAGTTCCTGTGGATGGTTTTCAGTAATCTATATTCTAGAATGGATTCCTTTTCTTTCTGCTGTGTGTTAACAGTATATCAAAATAAATTACAATAGCTGAGAGGAGAAGAAAAAAGCCCTGCCTATTATCGGATGCCCTTTCACAGAAAGTCTGTCAACTCTCCATGATGTTTTGGCAGGTGCCTTTGAAAACTGAGCTGAAGGCTGGTGAAAAGCTGGCAGTTGCAGCCCAGCTATCTATGAAACAGAAAGCTTCAGGTGCATGCCACA
Organism: Falco naumanni; assembly: GCF_017639655.2. Taxonomy (NCBI): domain Eukaryota; kingdom Metazoa; phylum Chordata; class Aves; order Falconiformes; family Falconidae; genus Falco; species Falco naumanni. The sequence continues at coordinate 117,270,586 of NC_054054.1, forward strand.
AAGTTCCCTTTGAAGAGTGTCTTTTTCTATATTTGTTATCAAGAAGTGATGTATAAAAAGCCTTATGATTTCCTTCTAGTGTCACTGAGCGTCTCAGACTGGTTACCTTCCCAAACAGGGATTTAAACTGACATTAAGAATCACCCTTAGAGTTGGCATACTGTTTCTTCAGCAGGTCAACACTCAGTCCTAATGATCTTTGCAGATTGTAAATAAGAAATTCAAATATTATGAAAAATTGGAGATTCCTGGGTGCAGGTAGGGGACTTTGCAGAGGGATCTGTAATTCTTTAAGCACCTGTGATCTCACCAGAATGACTGAATCCCGTGGTCAGAGTTTGACAGATGAAGAGCTTGGGCATGCCCAAAAATCTACTGCTATAGCAAAACCACTGTGTTATATAGGGTTTATCTTCTACGGTTCCTTGGGAGAAACATGGGCTCATCATCAGAGAAGTGTCTTTGGAGACACAGGTCCCACATTTGCTTTCCAGATTTATTTTCTAGATACGGTACTTACTCATATGGAAATTATTTGGTCTTAGGAACTTCAGTTTGTGCTTTAATAGACCGTGTAAATCTGTGGACAGTTGCAGAGGGTTTATACAACAGATGCCACATTGCAAACAGTCCTTGAGAGACAGACTTGAACTTACTGATTGCCTTTTTCTACTCTTTTGAAACAGATTCACCTTCATCTCTTGACAGCGTGTGGGCCCCTGGCTGTGACCAGTTTATGTTATGCTAGTGGCTAAAGGCCACAGGTTGAAGATGGGAACCATGATTCCTAGATGGGGACAAACCAGAGGGAGACATGCCCCAGATGTCTCATTCCTTCTTGTCCTGGCTTTATAGGTGCACAACAATCTCTCTTGAGGCTGGAACCTTAACTTTCACAGTGTACAACACCACTTTGCTGTCCCAGATCTGCTGTTACACAGCTATGGTTCTGTAGTCATGTAGTTGCTGTTCTGTTCCTCAGCTGGAGGAATTCTTCCTCATATTATCAAAAGTCAGTTTTGTTTAATTCTGTCGTGACTTTGCTGCAGGTCTGGTGTCCGTGCTCCAAGAGGCATATAGCAAAGCAGCCAAATGAGGGCTTTCCTACTGCAGTTGTTTTGCAGTCAAAAGGATAATAAAATCTTCTTCGCCTAAGCACAAAAACTCTGACTTTTAGTGTCTTGGGCCCTTAATCTAGCTTTGGCTGAAATAACAGAAGCTGAACTGTAATCTGCTGGTGTGTAAGACCTGCTGCTGTTCGTGTCGCTCTGTTGGTTCAGAGGCAGCAGGTGTAGATGGTTTTGCCCTTTCCTGCAGCTGCCGTTGCATTCAGGCAGGGCAGGTTTCCTCTTCCAGGACAGGGCAGATCCCACAGGCCGAGAACCTCTTTCCGTTTAGACTGTCTCGTAGTGACTAATGCTGGTGACATTTGTCAGTGAGCCATTAATCTTCCATCCATGGGCTGCAAGGACACTTTAGAGGGCTGTAGTGAAGCTAGACAATTCCTACCCTCTCTGGCTTAAAGTCAGGCTTGTACTTTCAGCTAGGCACCAAAATCCTCAGTGGAGAGAGCCTGCACCTGTCATCCAGCCTGATGCCACAGGCTGAGGTCACCAGCAGGACTAGGACGACTGTTGCCCTGCCAGGATGCAATGTGGACTGCTGGCAGCCTTGGGCTTGTGGGTGACAGGGTCCTTACAAGGGTAAGACCTCTGCTTCCACAGGCTGGCACAGCAGATGCTGGAGGAAGTGCTGAGAAGTTTGCACAGTTGCGCCCAGGTCTTAGAAAGCAGAAACTTCTTTTTTGCTCCAGAGAAGGAGCAGTTTCCCTCTGGCATGTATGTGAAAGGTCTTGCTTTAGCCGGAAGAAAATTCTGGCTGTTGAGTTTGTCTTTGTGTGTTCAGGGAGAGACGGAGCTCAGCAATTCCCCACCTGCTCGAATGGCATTGCTGGGACTGAGTTCAGGTCATGAAATCAGGCTGTGGCACACCTTTGTCACAGGTGAGGGAAGTCCGTGCAGTGCAAAATTTGCTCCTGCTTTCCATGAACAAAAAGCACAGGGCTCCCAAGGAGCAGGGAGGAGATAAGGGGAGCAACTGCACTACCTTGTCCTTTGTCACTGCCTTGAGGCTGAGATGAATTCACAGTCCCCTGAGGCTGGAATTGCTCCTGCTGCCACAGCAGTGGGTGGGCGGTCGAGTCAAGGTGCCACCGTCCTCTCAGGACTTGAGGAGAAGGAATGGGTAGCCCTCATCTGACATTTTGCTGCAGATGGAGGTGACTTGCTACCTAGAGGTTCTCAGGGTGCTGTAGAGCCAGGAGGTTCCAAGAAACCCTAACAGAAGAGCAGATCACATTGGGAAGCGAGAGAGTGCTATGGACTGAAAAGGATGATCACGGTATTTTCTCCTTGCTTGAGCTTCCCAAAGCAAACCTTGCACTCTTCTGCTACCTCTCTTTTAGGGCATCAGCAAGTGCCCTAAAGGTTATAATCTGTTGGGAAGAAGCACTCATGGTCCCACACTGGGTGAGAGAGGAGGGATTGCACTGAATCCCCCAGCAGCTGTCCCAGAAAGCACCGCTTTTAGAGGGCTGAGCCCCTTCCCACTGCTCGGCTCCTGACTGTTCCTGAGACAGCTATTTCCCTTCTGACAGCACCTCCAGTTCTCCTCAGAACTGGAGCAAACCCATTCTGTCATCCACAGTCCTCAGGTAGTGGCTTTAAAACTTCTCAGGGTCCTGAAATCCCTCACGCAGGGGCCATCACATCCTGAAAACAGATGCCCACAATCACTTATTGCAGCAGTGTGCCCTTATTTCCTTATATAAAGGCAGTCGTGATGATTTCTACAAAGGTTTTCCTGCATGAGGCATCATTTCCATGCTGCTGGTACTCTCGTGCATTTGGGCTGCTGCTGGTACTCTCATGGAGTAAAGCTGCCACAACCCAGGTCTGTGGCAGTTTCTGGGACTGGTGGTTAGACTGAAGACATGATTTTTTTCTTTGACAGGTGAAAAGCAAGGTTCACCTCTTTTTCACTGACACTCCTAATTTAGTGGCTGCAGAACAGAGAGCAGTGCTTCAGCTGGAGGCAAATGATGGGACAATGCCCATAGCCAGAAGACACACGGAGCAAGAAGCCTTCACCCAGTAGCAGATCTCTTCATGACCTGTTTTCTGACTCTTGGACAGTCCTAGCATCCAATGAATCAACAGAGAAACTGGGGGGTTTGCCAGTAATTCGTATAGCTGACATACAGTTCCTGGATGACAGCCTAGTTCCTCAACTAAAGAGCTGATTCCAAGCCCACTTTCTGCCAATGACTGGTATTTTTTAATTGATTTCTATGGCCTGCTGCAGAAAATAAGCTTATGTATGCTAGTGCAGACCATAGCATGCTGCTGTTGCACACCTGCCCCTTAAGAAAAGGGCGGGTTTGTTCCCAGTGTGCATTTCCCCTTCTGAACAAGAAAGGAATTAAACAGATGTTACAGCCCTTAAAAAAATAAAATAAAATAAAATAAATTGATGTTCCTGGAAGAAATATGCCTATAATATGAACAAAAAGGAGTTTGCTGGTCAGGCTGAAAATTGATCCCTGACTCTAGGAGTCAAACTGGATTTTGCTGTGGGAGTTTGTTCAAACGTTGTGATCAATGCGTGAGACAGATTGAGCTCACCCGCTTGTCTTCCTGACTATGACACGAGAAATGTTAGTGCAGGCAGCAAGATGCAGATCTGCTGAGTGAAAAGCCTCATCCTGCACCATCATATTTCTGAGCAGATTGCGTCTGTGTGAGGCCATATCTGTGCACACAACTCAGATTCCTCTTTGGAAACACAGCCCTTCACATCTTTATTAAGGTACTGTACTCATCTGTTCTTGTTATGTCATCACCCTGCCTCAATTGTTTAAAGTATAGCACAAGTTTTATTCCAAAGTATATGTTGCTGTTATTAATTTAAGATATACTCAGATACCAAGAGTGTACAGTCTATAAAAGGCATGTCCTCATATTCATTTTAAACCAGGAAACTAAAAATAGAGCCAGTACAAATATAGGTGATGAGAATAACCTGAGGTTCATATTAGGAGATATAATACGAATAAAGACTTTAGAAGTGCCTGGCAAAGTGTCTATGCTTGGAGGGAGCTGCAGATAAAAGTTTGCAGAGTAGATTTGGGTCAGAGAAGGTAGTTTGGCAACTACTACTGATACCGTCTGTATGGCAACTGGAAGGCATTGAATTAAAAATGCTGAGTTCAGAACGGACAGCAAGAAATACTTTTTGACTCAGTGTGAGCTTTAGCCTGTGGTTCTCACTGTCACAAGGTGCTATTGAGATCAAGCGTGTGCAGGACACAGAACACAGATCATGATACTTCTGCGGTTAGTGAGATAGGCAAAGCTACTGCAGGCGTTAAAAGATGGAAATAATAAGAATGTTCAGGTCTGAGGCTTAACTGCTCAAACTATTGGGACTGGAGAAAACCTCCTCGAGTTCATGCTGTCCCGTAAGTGTCCAGGGCAGGGGTTCATCTTGTAACACAGTTAATGCTGTGTACCCACAGAGTACCAGAAATACCTTCCATTCGTTCCAGTTTGGTATGACCCGAATGGAAAATAGGACACTCCAGCTAAGGGGAGCAAGAACTGATCAGCCCCTGCATGGAAAGAGGTTGGCTCACAACTGAAAAGTCAACTCGCTGTGGCATGCCTGTAGATGGCATGAGGTGGGGGGGCCACAGCTGACCCTCACTGCTTCGTAGTGGTCTTGGGATGCCGGCAAGGGGACACAGCTTTGGCGCTGTGCTTGGTGACACCTCAACCTTTTTTTTTCTTAGGGTTCCTCAGCCTGCTCGGACCTCAGGGTCCTGGCTCAGGACCACCCAGCCTGTGGGCTGTCCAGCTTTGTCCTGTTCCCCAGACGAAGCCTCCTGAGCTCTTCTGGCTGCTGCATGGAAACAGAGCACAAGCAAAACACAGATCTCATGTGGTGGTTGAGCTGACCCCAGTTCAAGCCCTTGGTGGGTCGTTGATAGTCCCAGGGGGTGGCAGGGAGGTGTTTTGCCTCCTGCAGGCTCCAAATCACCAAGAGCGAGCTTCGTCAGCTGTAGCTCTGTCTAGGCAAGTGCAGGGCTGGCACAAGCCAGCAAATGATTGAGTCTAGGCAGTGCAGAGGAAAGATGAGTGGGAAAAGATAAATGTGTGACCTACCCTCCAGTGCCACCACACCAGAGTGCAGCCCAAAAGGACACATGGCATTGAAGCCCACAAAACCACAGCACTTTGTTCGCATCACCCACTGTTTATCTCTGTCTTGCACATTTAAGCTCAGTGAAGGCTCTGACCCCTGCCTACTGGAAATGAAATATCTTACTGGGGGCGCAGTACCCACAGCATGCCAGGCTGCTCTCTTCCCATCCCTGCCCTCCAAAAGCAAAGCAGAGAGAGAGACAGGTCCTGTCAGCAGCTTGGCAGTTTCCAGCCCAATTCTGTGCCCTGTGGCACATCCTGACACAGGCTCTGCCACGTAAGTACACACACAGCCCAGCGACTCCCTATCTCGCTGATGCTGAAGCATCCTCCCCTGGCTCATCAGGGCAACACCTGATGCCAGTATGGTCAGCTCTGACCTGTATGTTGGTGAGTGAAAGGAAGAGGCTGTGCAAAATGCTCCACATTCTGGTGGCTTTTCCCACCTCTGGTGAGGTCTCTGGGCTCCCCTGCAGCGTCTTTCACGTGCAGAGCTGGCAGATGTATGGTGACACTTTGTCACCCATGCACAGAATTGCATGTTCGAGTGCACTGCGTGAAGACCTGACTTTCCCTGATCTGATCCTGAGATTCAGCTCTTATTTTTCAGGATCCCTGAAGTGCCTTGCGGTCCTTTGAAATTCTTCAAGTAAGCAGCAGCGAGGCAGAGCCCGACAGCACGTGAGGGATGCAGGCAGCCACAGCCGGCACGTGGCAGGAGGCTGCTGGGACAGCGTGTCCACAGCCTCTGTCACGCATCTCCCTCCAACCTGCCACAGAAGAGAGCTCTTCTTCCCGTTGTCAAGGGGATTGTACATTGTCATGATCATGCTCATTACAGAGCTTTCACCCCCTTAGATGTGAATAAGGATTTGTACAAGACAAGAGAAAACAAAAGACATAGCTGCTGTTAGATTTTCTAAAAAAGCCTTTCAGAGCTGCTGTCTTCTTTCTCATATGCAGATAAGGTGGAAGTACCTTGAAATATTTAGGTGGAACCACACAAGAGACACAGAACTGGGGAAGGCAAACACAACACAGTATATTTTTACCATTTTCAAAGCCTTTTCCTGTACCAATATTTCCCAAGGCAGTCATCAAATAAATTGGGATGACTATCTTAATTTTGAAGTTGAGGAAGGAGAGACAGGAACAGGACTGGAACATGGATCAAACATGATGCATAGTTTGGTGGAGATAAACAGAAGATTGAGCGTGAGAAGGAGATACAGTGACTACATCTACCTTGGACTGTGGCATTAGTTGTGGCTGCTGTACACAGCTGAGGTGACATTCAGAGCATACCAGAAAAGGGGTTCAGGTCTGTGGTATCCTCAGGATGACCCAGGCAGCATGGATGGGACAGAAACGGGACCTGTTCAGTCTGTCCTTGCACCAAAACAACAGGGTCTGGATTATCCTCATGTCTTGATGGTGTCAGGGTTCTGCCTTGGTCACTTGCTTATGCAGAAATAAATATATTTTCTTCAGAAGGATGCTGAGGTACCCAAGTTGAGGTGCTGTTCAGGCTTTAGGACAGTCTAATCCAGAAAGCCTTCTGTTCCAGGTCTCTGGGATCTGGGAGCAGTGCTGGCGAAAATGAGATTTGGCGATAATGGCCTTTTCTTCCATGGATTCTACAGCAAACCCTGAGCAGCATTTGAGAGGAAATGAGAAGGCATAAGCAGGGTTAACTTGTCCTGTTCAAGTTCCCTTTTGCCATCCTGCAGTGTGAGGACTGGCTGTTAGTTGAGAGATAATACCCAGCAAACGCCCCATGTCTGTACAAATGCCAATTCAGACATTCCTATCAGCAGAAATTTAGGAGTGTCAGTATCTTCTTCCGAGTTTGCAATGAACCTTGTGATGGAGCTGTGATTTGTGGTCGCTTTTGGTGCATCAGCTGATGGGAATAGGACCAGGTTGCATTGCTGCCTAGGAGAGAGGCACACATTTGTGGTTACGTGTTTGCTCATACCAGTTTGCCAGGCCTATATGAGTTACAGCAGATATTCCTCTTTTCTTTCTGAAACAGGCAGCACAGACAAAACAGAGTCGATATGGCATCTCCGTCTGACTTTGCTACTCTCTCTGCTTTGGTACTACCTAGGAAGAAAGAGGCCCTGCTATGGAGGGCATCCCAAATCACTCATTCAGAGCAGGTCAGAGGAGCCTCATCTTAACCATGCCTGATCTCTCCAGTGGCTACCCAGGGTGACTGACTCAAAAAGAGACATCTCTAGTACATCTATCTGGGGGATCCCCACCTTCTGGTAAACGCGTAGTCCTTACACAGAGCAGATACCCTGATCCTCAGGATGGATATGGGCCATCCACTAGGAAACAGAACGAAGGCACCAAAAAATGATGCCTTTGAGCTATTATCTAGTCCTCTCTACACAGGAAATCACCCACAGAAGGTGCGGGAGCCACTGAGCAGCTTCTTTTTGTCTGCTGTGTTCAAGGATGATTAATTCATACTGGAGCAGGCACAAAACTGTGCTGCAAAGGGGGTTTTCTGGGAACCAGTTGTCCTGCTAGGCAAGATGAGACTAAAGTTTAGCTTGTTTAGCCTGGAAAAGGAAGACTGGGAGACATGGGATCATCCCACATCACCAGCTGTGGCTTAATAGCTGAGAGGGAAAATCATGTGTAACCTGAAGGACAATACCAGGGTGAAGATTGTAGAGAGATTTAGCGCAGGATTTTTAAAGGTCAGAGCTGTGCAGTTCTCCAACAGTCACCCAGTTAGTGTGTTGGTGTGCACTGGGACAAGAACACAAGCTCTGTAGCTTGGAGCTTTGTCAATTCTCTGAGGAACACTGCCCCAGCATTCATAGTCCAAGGCTTTGAGGATGGTTCCCTTTTTCTCACTTGGGAGCACTCTGAGAGGTTTGGAGCCCAGCAGGGGCAATGTTTCTGTAATAACCCCGTGCCAGCAAGCCAAAGTGCCTGGTGGGGAGCAGGATAAAGGACAATTTCCCAGAGAAGGGTGGATTATTTGGATCTTTATATCTCTTTTCTGAAAGGACAAATAATATCCCTCAAGAAAGAGCTGCTGTACCTCTGTGTACATCAGCTTCCAGCTGCTCAGACTTTCACAAGAGTGGTATCTATTCACAGCCTTGCTCTGCAGGAACTGAATGCATCAGAAATAAATCACATCAGGCTATTACATTCCTCTCTTGTATGCCCACTGGTTTTCTTGCAAAGATAGGTCCCATGCCTCAAACATCAAGCCTCCAGACCTCTCCAACAAGAGGAGGAAATGCAGTTCCATGGACAGGAGGGGCAGCCCTGCAGCTGGTACCTAGGACCGCTCCTGCCCCGTTACACTGCAGTCCACCCTCCTCCTCAGGTGACCCCATGCTTTACAAGGCTTACAGTAGCTGTGGAGGCTCACACATTGCTCCTGGAGACGGGATTTATTTCATCTTACTTATACCATCTAAAAAAGGGGCTTTTAGTCTAAACTGGTCATGTAGGCTCACTGAGATGAGAGGTGGGCATCTTTGCAGCAGATCAGCTCATCCTAGGAGAGGTGAGTTTGTGTACATAAGAGCCTAGATGACCAGCTAGAATTTGTGTACAAGATTTGCAGCTAAAACCGGGGGGGCTGGGTGTAGCTTAAAATGACATGCCCTAAAACTACAGCTAGGAGAGGCATTTGCCCCTGCCTGTTCATTCCCTCCCTCTCAGTTCATCTTCCTTTGCTCCAGGACGAGCACTGGCGCAACCATGCAATGAGCCAGGTTAGAGAATTCAGGCTGGATGAAACCAAACCCGGACTGCTTTGAACCCGAATCAGTTCACTGTGTATCCTCATGGATGCTGTGCTGGTTTGAAGACAGGCGTGGCAGGGAGCAAGCTGCAAAGGGCAGGGGAGGAGTGATGTGACTGTTTCAGCAGCATTGCTCCTTAAAACGAACAAGAAACTCCAGCATGAGCTGAAGCCCACTCTGCAGAGTCACAACACAGTGCATCACAGTTAAAAAGCATGGCATTATAGAAAAAAAATTGTAGCTGCCACCACATTTTAAGATTTGTGTTATGAAGTACAAGAGCTCCTGCTAGCACAAGCTGTATTTATCTTGCTTGTATTGATCCTTGCTCTGCCACTGTAATTTCTTGTCTTTAAGGATTCTCGGGTGTTTCAATGTAAGTCTTCACTGACTTAAAAGATAAGACAGCAAAATCACCGGTTGCTATGCACAAGCAGGAGAATTCATGTTGGGGAGCCAGAAGGCTGCAGCCACCCAGAGAACGGGCTTAGGAGGGTGCTGGTGCTAGAGCACTCTGGAGCTGAGATTTCTTTATCTGCATATGTCAGCATGAGACACTCTCACAAAAGGGTCTCCCTCGAAATACACCCTCATTCTCTGGCACAGAGGGCCGGACTAGAACGCTGCAGCCCAGCAGCTTCTCCTGTGAACGGAGTTCACACAGCCACGCTCCCGACAGACCCCGCAGCAGCAGAGGCTTCGGGGCTGCCTCGGTAGCATCGTTTTTTCTCTAGGATGCTTTTTCCTTAAGGAAGATGGCAGTGTGAATGTGGCTGGAGGCAGGTTTGTCTGAACCGTAAGGATTTTAACACGCCTGTACTTCTCCGCCCCCCCACACCTTAAGCCAGCTACTGATACCATGCCAGGGCTGCATGCAGACTTACAAACCATATGCTGCTAAATTAGTCTCACCACCTAGTGAGAGAAAAGTTCAGAAGAAACCCAGACTTCTGCATTGCATACTTATTACATAGAGCTGAGCCCTTTGATGGATTCTTCTGATGTCCAGAAACTGTGAATGTTCGAGATGTCAACACCAAAACAAGGTTGGAGAAAACAACAGAAAATTGTCCCATCATCACCACGAGAGCAATGATTTTTCCCTGGCAAAGGCTGACGTGACAACAAAGCATAACTATTACTTTCTGAATGGGCTGAGGCCAGCACAGACATTTATGCTGTCACGAACAGCCCTGGCTAGGTAGAAATAAGGTCGAACAGGCTCCAGCTCTGTAGGTGATGGGGAGACCCATCCTCCAGGCTCCTGCCAACAGTGTGCTGCTTTGAACCATGGAAGCGAGAGCAAGGGCAAATATGAGGATGAACTGGACAAGACTATGAGTTGCTGGGTTTGGCTTAGTTGGAAATATTTTTTTTTTTTTTTTTTTTTTTTTTTTTTTTTGTCACCAGGGAAACAGAAGCAGAAATGACAAATGCTTTCAATTTGTCAACATTTTCTGCAGATATTTTTGGTCTTCTGATGAAAAACAAAGCATACATATTTCTCAGTCCAAAACTATCTGATTCCTTTCCCAAACTGAAAGCTGTCAGAGGGCTGAAGGCACAGGTGGGGTTCCTCAGATGTCACTTGTCACTTTGGACCACGATCTCCTCTCGCTCCTTTGCTGGCCTCCATCCCAGGAGGTGTCACCATTCTTGGGCAGAGCCACCAGTGTGTGTCACAGCAGCCTTTGCCTGCCTGAGGTGGCATGTGGCAGCAGCAGGGCACTGGGACCCAGAAAGGGAACGTGAAACACCTGAGCTGCAACTCCAACCTTCACTGAAGGCAAACTTACCCAGTGCATCTTATAAAAGTGCCTTATTCCTGGCTAGGAAACAGCTGCCTTTGTGTGGGAAAAGGGTTTAGTAAACAAATACATTTTAAAAATATTTTTTTAGGAAGAAAAAGACAGATTTTCCTTCCTGTAAAACTCTCTCAGTACAATCTTTTGATTTGTGAAGTTAATCTGAGAGACATTGTAGGAAGTGAACTGAGGAACTACAACCTGCTAGGACTTTGCTCAGCTAAGAGCCATGTCTCTGCAGATTATGTTGAGCTGGACCGATAAATCCTGCTGAGAGTTCTATGCAAGTGTCTCGCGGAGAGCAAAGCTCTTTGATTATTCTGTTGCTACTTGTCAAATGCAAAGGACCATGTAAAAAAAAAAAATCATTTTTAGCCTTCAGAATTACTATACTTTCCCTCTGCTTTTGATGTCTGAGGAGAAAATAGCCCTCTGAAGAAACTTGATTTTTTCAGAGCTATTAACAAGTCTTTCAGGGTCCCAGGGTGACATAACAGGTCTAGTCTGACTCATTCCATTTAAGAGTGTCTCCTTCCAGCCAGAAATAGCTCTGTATGCAGCCATAAAAAACATGAATCAATTAATGTCTTTTATTAACTAGACATACAGATAAATCCCCTCAGTCAGGGGCACACAAATTACCAGCTCCTGTTTCTTCTCCCTCCTCCTTCTCTTTGTATCTGGCAGCTTCTTTATTAGACCTTTTTGGATGTCGACTCCAGGTTCTCATGGCTACTTTTGCAGCTGAGTCTCAGGTGTTCTGGGTTCGAGAAGGATATGTCGAGAAGATACTGGACCATGCTCGAGGAGATCATTAGCTTGCTGGGAGAACAAGGAATGTAAAAATTATCTTGGACAGGGAGCACCAAGTTAAATAGGCGCGTAGGCTGGACTGGGAGAATGAGGCAGAGGCAATGGCTTCACATGGAGTACGTGGGTGTGTAGTACATGGGGAATTCAATGAAAATGCATGTATGTTAGTGGTATTTATATTAAAGCAGGTGGCACGCTGCTCCTGGCTTAACAGTGACTACAGCTCCCTCCCTTGCCACGATCTGATCCGCTGGGTCCCAGCACGCATTTCCCTAGAACTGGAGGAAGAAGAGTTTCACTTTCTTCATCACCCTGGCGGGCGCACCGTATCCCCACAACAGGTGGGCGAGCTGCGGCTCCACATCCCCCGCTGCCCCCCATCCCGCTCCACTGCCACCAGTGACCACCAGCTTCGGGGCCCCTTCCCACTAGCATCAGGCCTGTGCTTAGGGCCGGTTGAAGCTGGTGAGCTCAGGCGTGAGGATGTGTGGGAATGCCCTGCTCCAGCTCTACTGTATCATTTTGGTTTAATATCTAATACTTAAAGGCCTGAAAATACCGTGGTTCGGATCCCTCTTTCCATTGCAGCCCCTTCTGCAGTAGGCAAGCACAGGCAGTAAGCGTTAGCAAGGGCGTTTTAGCATCTGTTCTTTTCGCTAGGCTGGGCACCAACGACTGGCCAGACTCACAGGCTTAGTCCAAAAACCTGCTGGCTGCTATTTTTAAAGGGGGAAAAAAAACCCAACCAAAAAACCAAAAAAACACCCAACCTTCTCTAAATAATCTCTACATGAAAATAGGTACATGAGTCAGAATGCACACTGAGAAGCAGGAAAGGCTTTAAATAATAGGATTCATTCAGCTACAGCATCTAATCACCCCTGAAAGTGACAGATTAGTTAAAACAAAAGAGTTATTATCTAGGAAAGTAAAAAGGAAACCTGAATTTGTTCATTCCCTCACACAGTGCGTACAGGGAGCCTGCATTTCATTAGGCACCAACCTGAAGGGCTTCAATAGCCCCCCCAGTGGAAGCAGAAGTACAATTTATGAATGCCTGCGAAAAAGTCTCCCTGCACCATTGCTTCGTTTTAACCTGCTTTCCAGGAGAGTGGCTCGAGAGGGAGCAACAGAGGCAGGTCTAGCCAGGCTTGTGTCTGGGACCATGTAGAAAAAAATAATGCAACCCACAAAGAGTGGCTCAGTGTAAGGCTTTTGAATCAAACGCAAACAGACTCCACCGCACGGTGTGTACAGTGCATTGAAATGGAAGTTCTAGGGAGGAGAAAATTTTTAAAAAGTTTTATTTTACTACTTACAAAAAAAAAAAATAAATCCAAACCTGCTGTGCAATAAAAAGAAATAATAGTCAAGGAAATTGATTTTAATTAAAAACAAAACCTCAAATTTGGTTATTACTAAGAATTTGCTCTGCTTTAAAAGCTTAAATTTTTGCTCCAATCTTTTCCTTCAAACTTGAGATTTAGTCTGGTACGTTTTCATATGATGAATTTGAATTACTTGAACTTTCAGACTTCATTTATTATCTGCCCATGCTAAAGATGTTACTGTAGCCTCTGATCTATGCTGACACTCAGTGGAAAAATCAGCTTTTTTTTTTTTTTTTTTTCTCAAGCGTGTGAACTTTGAGAACAGCATGATGCTGCATATCTGAGAGGTAGGAGGAAGAAAGGAGGAGAAAGCAAGCTGATACTACTAACGATTTACATGCAATGCCAGCGTCTAACTGCCCTGCACTTCAGTGTCTGGAAGTTTCATACAGCTGTGCAAAAGCTAGTTGGAGTGCCCCTTTATAGGCAGGGAGGCAGGCATGGAGAAATAAGGACATTTACACGTGGTTATACAGCTCAGTGGGAAGGCTGGGACTGGGAACCTGTTTGACTTTGATGTGCTGAGACTGGATGAATCAAACAACACAGGCATTGCGGAGCAGAGGCAAACACCAACTGACATACCAACCTGCCAGCACAACGCACGTGCAGCATCCTTGAGACCCTGGAGTTCTTCATTCAGTTTGCCAAATCAAGAGTTCCAGCAAGCTGCATCCTTTTTTATTCATGAGCCCTAACCTAAGACTATATTCAAAGAAAGATATTCCTTTTGTTGTTGTTATTGTTGCTGCTGTTATTATTCTCATCATCATTTTTGTCATCATCATCATTATTTTCATTATCATCAAAAAGATAAGGAGACTGTCTCTTCTGGTTTGGGCAGGTGGCAAGACGTTAGTTGAGAAAGTGGCATTTGGTTTGATAAGATTCTGTTCCTTGGGGAAAGAAACAATTAATAGTCATAGTTGTATTTATTCAGTAGATCTGGATAACATCCACTTAATGTGTCAACAGACTTAGCTAATAAATATTCCACACCTCCGCCAACTCTGTTGGAAAGCCATGGGGAACAGCAAGGTACAGGGAGCAGTCACATGCAGTCCCAGTCTTTGAGAAAGGGATGAACAGTTGTCCTGGCTGTGGTCATCTGGTAAACCTGATTTAATCCTCAGCGCAGGCTTCGTTGCTGCAAGCAGGAACTAAAAGCACCATGTGCATGAAACCAGAATTTACAGTAAAAATGGTAGAAATTTCGTGTTTGTAAAGAGAGTATGGAACATCCTTAGAGGACAAAGAAAGGGCTTCAGAAAACAAACTGCACCCATCAGATACGTGTTCTGCTGGTAAGATGCCGGCCCTGTGGCACAAAGAGGTGCAGACGCAGGCTTTTCCCTCCCTTGAGATGAAAAGCAGCCATAAAACCCCAGCAGCGCTTTGCAGCTCTGCCCATATGAAACCATGTGGGATCAGAATCAGACCCACTCTGTCTTGATTTCAGTGGAAGGTTTCTGAATATTCCGGTCTTGTGAAATCCTTCACACAATTAATTCAAATCGTCTTGGAGATGAGTGCTGACTGGGCAAGAGCAAAAACTGGGCAAAAGACTGCAATCAACAGATAATGATACACTGCAGCGTTTCAGCGAACAGAAGCTGCAAAAGAGTGCTAAAAAAGGCCAGTATTTGCTCCCGTCTGTTCTCACCCTCCTATTAACCACCCCGCAGAGAGCAGGCCATGTGTTAATTACATCCACACCAAACGCTGGGTGCAAAAATTTGACTTTGGCCTCATGCCTGGGGTAAAGACTCAACTAGTCTCTTTTCTCATCTCACTTTGAAGGAGCCTGTCGAATCTTCCTTTAATTTCCTGGAGAAGCTTTCTCCTGTGGCTGGATAAGGTCCTTTGCCAGGGAAAGAGAGAGGCAGGTCCTACCAGAGGTGCTACTGTGGGCAGAGCTTAGCCTTGCCCCAGTTGTCCTCGCAACTGTGGGGCTCTGAGCATAACTCCAACGTTTGATTCAGATGCTAAAGCTGCTAAACTGTCTCTGCCTTCATGCCACCTAGTGAGGCACAACCTGGGCAGCTGGCTGCCCCTGGTGAACACCAGAGTCAAATGTGGATTTAGTAATGCTGGTACAAAGGCAGCTGCAACTTTGACACTTTTCAAAGTGCCTTCAACTTAGTAAGTGCATCAATTCCCAGGAGACCTTGCAGGGTGCAGGACACTGCTAGTTTTTGTGGTCTCCATGCACAGGCAGAGAACTAGCTTGTTGCATGGGCAGGAGCTGGAAGAACAGATTGCAATATCTGCTCGCTATCAGCAGGGCTTCTGCAGATGCTACCAACAAAGCCATGCTCACTCCTGTGCAGCAGGGGGAAATCTAGTGGAAATTGCACTCAAGACAAGTCTACAAAGCCTTAATCTGATCCCAAGAGAGATAATCTAGGACGTTTTCAGTGGCAGTATTGGAAATGGAGACCAGCAGAAGGCCACGTGAGAAGACATCCTACAAGTCTTGCCCAAAGAAGGTGGTAGAAACCCCCTGTTAGGCAATGCTGATAGGAATCTGAGACCCCTCTTCATCTTATATATTTTTGCAGCAGGTCTCAAGAGCTCGAGCTGCACTTTAAAAAGCTTATGGGAAAAGCAGAGCCTCCAGAATGTCTGGAGAAGTAATCAGCGCCATTGAAGGGCAAAGGAAAGGTCAATAGGGCTCAGGCCATCTGTCTTCCATCTGTCTGAGCCCTGTTCAAAAGGACTTCCATTTTGTGGAGAAGGCATGCAGCTCTTTAGTGACCACAGAACAGGCCTTATGGCTCACAGGGTAAAAAAAGGTTGAATATCACTGATATAATTACAGAGCTGAAAGAACAGCAGCAGCTTACAAATTCTAGTTAGCCTCTCATTAGTATGGTTGAGTGATGACTGTATATATGAGCAGGGCTTATTTAACAATAAATGTCATATTTACATAACATATAGGATACAGGCAAATGTAACTGGGAAATATATTCAATTAAGAAAGAAAAATTTGGGTTGAAACCCAGGAAAATAACGGATTGCTGGTGCATGCCGTAGGCAAAAGTAGTGTGGAAGCATTTAGAAAAATTTCTGTTATTTCGATCCTTGTGGTATGGCTGGTAGTCAGGGTGTTTAAATCCCCTAGATGCCGCTGGAATTACTAACCTTTAAGCAAAATTGATATCAGCTATAATATTGAGGCCGCTTTATTTTAGTGGAGGCAAAAGGAATGGAGTAGTACTGATGTAGCTTTGGGATTTGTTTTAAAGAATAAATATTGTGTGAGTGCAAAATCCCTTGTCCCAGGAGAACAAAGATGCTCCATCCTGGGTGCTGCCATGTACTGTTATCCCAACACTCCAATCAATGTCTTCAATCCATTGCCTCAGATCAACAAACCTTCTGTATATATAAATCATGTGAGGTTATCCATTAAGCAAACCAGTTAGAAAGGCTCCCAACAAAATTACCAAAGATCGAGCAGCTATTCTAGCTAATAAAGCCTATTGGAGTGGCTATGTAGTTAAAACATGTTCCAACAGCAGCTTCACCTCATTATGGAGTTGATTTATTACCAGTTTCATCAGACCAAAGGGGCTAAATAAGCACAGTCCGGATGGGATTGCCAGAGTAACTTGGTGACTAGCTGTAAAAGTGATGAGTCTGGGCTGAGGACCTGCAGCAGTAACCACACATGACGCACCAGCTCCAGCTGGAATTATATATCTGGTCCTCCTCCACGGGGCTTTGGCTAATTGGCACAAATGAGAGCTAAAGATGACATCAACAATTCCATGAGATGGAAAACAAAGACATTCCACTTTATAGATTTCTCAGCTCAATGTCACTTTGCTACATCACTTAGCTACCTACAACCTGTACGGATGAAAATCAAACCTGACTCACGCAGGAGCTGTAGTGCTCTGCATTAGGCTTACAGCAGACCATACATTGCTGGACAGTAGCCATGTGTTTAGTGAAACCCGTGAGCAAACTCAGTAGTTACATGTGGTTGGGTGTGCAGGCAGCGGCAGGACCGTATGGCTGGGCAATGCTGTGGAGATGGAAGGGCAGCTGTGCACAGAGCAGTGTCCTTTGGGTGAGATGGGTATCCAAAGGTCTTCCACCCCTTTCTGCAAGCAGTACCACCAGGCAAGAAAACCTGCTCCCAGGAACCTGTATCGGAAGATGAAAGAACAAAAGAAAACCCTTACCCACACCCACCTGCCTGTTGAGCCACGTGAGCCCAGCAGCAGTGCCCAGCAGCTTAGCTTGCCAGAGGCAGCTTTGAAAAGCGTAGGTGTGAGACTCCATGTATGTACCTCTTTGGCACACCCTGCGTGAAACCCCCTGATGGCACACGCTGCAGCGGTGGCCTTGGTTTTGGACTGATAGGTGCAACACAACTTTGGGTATACACAAAAGAGAATCACAGCGCTGTTAAAGTAATGTCTCAGTAATGTTAAAGCATGTCCCTGGAGCTGGTCGTGGCCTCACAGTGGTGTAGGAGAGTCCTCTCCCTTATCTCAGCTTCAGAAATGCCAAATACCCGGGCTTAACGGCAATAAATAGAGTTGGTTTAAAGCACTCGCATTTTTAAGACGTTTGGGAGCTGAAAGTGCAAAGAGCATATGGCTGCATTTTCAGAGCACTATAAAAAATTTCACTGGGTGCTTTTCAGTTACTTAGGACCTGCCAAAATTTGTCTGTAATTACATTTGATGTATAAATCAACATTATTTCTGCTAATATCATCATTCAAAATGAGCAATAAGATGACAGCCAGGGTAGTCTGAAAGCCAAGGTGCCTGGAGAGCACTGCTGGGTCAGGGTAAGCAAACCTGGACCGTGCTCTCCTTTCTACATGGAGATAATGCTGAAACTGGGCTGTATAATTAAGCATCCCCTTTGATGCCAGCTGCCACCTTCACTGATAATTTAAGCAAAGGCAAGAGGTGGTAAAGGAACAGCAGCCTAAGGACCTTTTTTTTTTTTTTTTTCCTGTTCTTTCATGATACCACCAGCATGGCCACTCATAATTACTACTAAGTTTTCTCAAAAAGAAAAGAATTGCCAAATTGAAATCTTACTCCGGGCAAATGCAATTACTGACTAATAAGTCCTAGAGAAGTTCAGAGCACATCAATAGGGGAGGCATTTCTTCCTCTGAGGACTTTCCTGGTGGATTGTACTTTCATGGCCGGTACCACACAAAAAGCAGGACACAGTTTATTTTCACACTTCCTTTCCATCCTCTGAAGAGGGGGAAACCTTCACACCACTTTTGCTGTGCAATGAGACATTCATCCCCAGAAGACAAAGTCAAAGTCAAAATCCTCTTTGAGTTCTTCTTCCTGCTCCCCTAATATCATGCGTGGTGGAGACAGTTTGCTGCAGAAGGCCAGCCAGACTTGTGCTTGGGCTGGCTGAGGGTAAGAAGGGGCAGTGAAGAGCAGCAGGTAGTGCTTGGAAGCAGTTATTGTATGTTTTAAATGCAAAGGAGAGGTACCAGCAAGCTATAGCAGTGCTGGGGATCCAGGAGAATTATAGGCTGACAGCAGTTTGGGAACTCAGATGTAAGTGGTTCCTAAAAACAAAACCTGAATCTAAAAGATGTGTAGATGGGGTGACTGAGGGCATGTTTTAGTGGTGGACTTGGCAGTGTTAGGTTTGTGGTTGGACTCGATGATCTTAAGGGTCTTTTCCAGCCTAAACGATTCTATGATTATCAGCTTTTAAAAGCAGCCAGCATCAGACTCATCCAATCTATGTGGTGAAACCAAGCAAAGGTGCACAGTGGCTTGAGCATGTAAATTTTTTCACCCCAAAATCACTGCATTAAAAGAACATCAAGGTCATCATTCCAAGTGAGGGTGACAGAACCAAGATAACTCTAAGTTGGGCTCATTTTTATGTACATATTCTGATTGAGGTTTTACATGATTGCACATGGAGCTCTGGTCTCATCCTGGGTACCAGGCAGATGTTATTTTTGATTGGGTACCTGCTCAATATTTCATTAAGATCTCCATGCACTTGCGGTGCCAGGTATGCTTCCCTGCATGCTGGCCAAGGTCTGCTCTGAACACAGTTTGGATAAGATTAAATGAGACACTTTGCCACCCTGAGTGCCCTACTGCACTTCAAAACAAATAGGTAAAGTTATTAAAATTCATAGGCAGTTTTCTTTCCTTGCTCTGTCTTACTTGGAAAAGGATAAACCTTTTTTTTTTTCCTTAAAATTGAAAAAGAAAAAAAAAAATTCAACCATGAGAGATACATCAAGCATAGAAGGGTTCAGCTCATTAATTCAATTTTTCAAGTCATTATCACCTAGAAACAGGTTTTCACAATAAAAGATGCTAGACAAACTTATATTTAAGCCTTGGTATTTAAACTGACCGTAATGATCACTGAAATCTTCTCGTCAAGAATTCCCACCCAGCACATGGGGAAGCATGGAGCTGTATGCAATGTTTTCACACAAGTGTTTTGTGCCATGGGCTGAATTCTGCACTGCAGTACTGCTCAAGCCATTACACTATTTTCTGTAAATGTCACTGGGATTCTGTTTTTCCAGTTCTAGCTAAGATATATGTAAACACTTACTAGTTCCATGGATTCCTTGCAAATAGCAGGAATTTGTGAAGCACCTTGCAGGTGTAACTTGGCAGTATCGGTGAATTTTGTAAACTTTCTCTAGGTCTGGATGGTTCATTCCCTTGGGGTTATAATTGTTCAAAACCAGTTAAAACCATGACTTGAAAAACACACGTTGAAAACTGAAACAAAAGCCTGAATGTGAACACCCAGCCAAATGTGGGCTGTAAGGAGAACCTGAAAATTATCGGTGACTGGCTGAGACCCGAGACCAGAGCAGGTTTTACAGGAGACGGGGCTGTGAAGCCCCAAACAAAGCTTGGCTAATTTATCAGAAGTGGTAAATACAGCGTGTTTGTGTCAGCGTTCTGGCTGCCGGTGAAGCAGGCATCTCCCTGGTGGGTGCATGCTTGCATGGTGAAGGATTGCTTGGGGAAGGAAAGGAGGATTGATGGGGTGGTTTTATTGGGAGATCCATGGCTTGGCTACATCTGACAGCAGCATTTTTTTTTTTTTTTTGTGGTCACTGTTGTCTGTGGCTTGAGTAGTATACCTGGCTATGGCTGTCTTTATCCCCCATTTGCGATCTTATTTGACAATTTTCTTTAGGTTGGCAGGGACAAGCTAATTAAACCTGATTTTTTTTTTCTAACCTATGTATCAAAATGCCATCCTTGGAGCCGGTTCTACTCCCTGAGGGTTTGCATACTTGAGATACTGTTCAAGTAGTCTGAATCACAATCTCATCAGAGACAATAAGATGCTGAAGATGGTTTTTAAGTGCTTGGTATAAGCTCCTGTCAGGGAATCTGTCCACTGACATAACTAACACATTCTCCATTTCCAGAGGCATCATTCAATTTAGTCCCAAAGTTACCCTTGGTCCATACTAATCTGAGGTCAACTCAACTTAGCATTGAGGGAAAACATATTTATGACAAAATTATAGGAATGCAAAGGAGGTTGACAGTAATGAACAATCTCACTTAGAAAACATCTATTATCCACACATGCACGTGTGCGCACACACACACACACATACACAAAACAAATACAATTTTCTGAATAAAAAAACAAAGCCAGAAAACATGGGGAAGAAAAGCCACTGAAAAAGGAACAAGTTCAGACTAAAAAAAATCCTATTTTTCATTGAAAATATAATTTGCATAAAAAATGTGTGGCTTTCACCTAAGCCTCGATTTTCTGTTACAGGAAAAAATGCCTATCTGTAGTGTTCCCTGTATCATAAACAATTTGATTTTCCCAGGCTACCAGTGAATCCCATCTTACAGAGCCCCACCATAACCTGCTGGTTTACCCCAATTCCCCTCTTCTTGTGCAGCCAGGGAGGGAAGGGGCTATCGGAAATACCAGCATAGCTTCATTAGGTTTAACTGTTAATGGTCTTCAAAGAAATGCTGTGACTGGTGCATTGACCTAGAGTCAGTGGGGTTTACCTGAGGCGGGGACAGACAAGGGAAAGGGACTGAGGAAAATCTCAGCTGTGCACCCATGTGTGCATCTCCTCCGCAGCAAGTACCGGGTGATGGGCTACTTAACGGAGGAGTCAGACGTTTTAAATGAAGACTCACGCCTGCTTTGTGGAGGACAAATGTGCTATTGCCAGCAAGGGGTACAGTCCAGTTGATTTGAAGTCCCATTCCCCACACGAAAGAGCCATCACCTGAACCTAGGCGAGTTTCTCTGAGTAAAAATGATTGAAAATTTGGCCCCTAAAAATACATGTTTTAAAGAAATTTACAGGTCAGGACTATGCTAGCTTTGTCCTTGATGTCTAGTAAGTTTTGTACAGGGAAAGCTGCTAGTGATAAATACCCCACAGCCAAGCTGAGAGGATTCCATCCAAGTGCAACATCTTTAATGCTGCATCACCAGGCACATTCCTCCAGTGACAGTGGCACTTGGCAGTGAAGTGCCTTCAGGCTCTTGGTGAGGAGTCTATTCTACCTCCAGCCACTCCCATTTTGTCCAGTAAAGTGCTAGTGCTAAAGCAAGATTTTGAAAAGTCTGGTCTGAAGAAGCAAATGCCCTGTGCCCACCCTCACACACTGCACTGCATGCACCTGACTGATTTCCCTTGCAAGGAGAGCGAGGAGTGCAAAGCCATCTCGAGAGTGCCATGAGTCACTAGGTAGAGTCTTCTGGATCACTCTGATGGTCTCCAGTCTTACAAGATAATCTCTTTTCAGCTGAAAAACCCAAACAAAGTTAACAGCAGTAAAGCTATGGCTGGCTGTGAGTTGTACAGGAAGATATTCCTACCTGGCACTTCTTTGTTGCCAGTTGTTCGCCACAGTTCAGCAGCTCACAGCCTCTTCAGAAGGGGCAGTATCTCAGGATACTTCCCATCACCGTTCCCTGTGTTGGTGACACCACAGGATGCCGACGCAGGAGCAGAAAGGTGATTGCCACCACTATGGGTTGCATGGGAGGCATTTTAGAAAGCTGCTCTCAATTCCAAACTTACCAGCTGTGCCAGGTTTAGTGCCTGTATCAGTAGTGGGGCTCAGTGTCAACTGATACATAGTATATACCTATGCTGATAGGTATAAATTGCAGCTGAGGGCTCACAGATGGGTAGCAGAGTACTATCTGCCATCTACCTAAAGCTTGGAAGACATTATTCATCAGAAACCAGACAGCAGGATTACTAAGTACTTATCTAAGGAAGACTTGTAATTTGTAATTATTGTTACTGTTGACTAATGGTACTTCAGTAGGACCTACAGAACCCGGGTAAGATCAGGACTGTCTTGCACTGGTGCTGTATGGCTGCAGGAAAAGAAAGAGTTGCTCCCCAGAGTGCTGACAATTTCAATGAAGTCTTGAGAGTATAAATTGCCAAAAAGTTAGGCATGCAGTCCAAGTTCAGACACGTCTCTTAGGATGGAGCGAAGTGCCCATTTCTCTTCACTACAACCACAGCACCAGCAATAACTGCTTTAGGTGGGGCTCCTCCTTGTCAGAGAGGTAACCTGGGCAGAGAAATTCTCCCCACATGACCTGTTTCAGTGACTCCTCTATTCCAGACACTGGTACCTGTCCCCATCTCCAGGTTCCTATCTTCCCATCCAGAACCGTAACGCTAAACCATCCAACTGCCTACTGAGGTGTCCAGAGCCAAACCATGCCGAGAAGGAACCACTGCAGCCACCAGCTCCTCCCCGGGGCTCCTCTCGCACAGATTTGGGCATGTTCCCCTTCTGAACTCAGCCCTCTGATCAGGTCTGCTAAAGACCGTCAGATAATTATAACTAGTACCATGGATATAATTATTGCTATTATCATATTACTAGTATTACTTCTTGTTCCATCATATCATTTTCATCTTATTATTATGCTATTTATGTTTTGGCCATTATTCAGATAATAAAGCCAGATTCTCTTGCCTTGCTTCAGAGCTTCATTGTGCTGGATGTGGTAGTGTCCCCTGTGAAAAGTCAGTCCTCACCCTGAAGCACTTAAAAATCTAATTAGAGAAGACATACCAGCATTATCTTTGTCTATCAGAAGCTTCACTGGCAAACCCCCACTCTTTAGGATATTCAAGGTCACTTTACTAGACTTCCTGAAGAATTGGTAGGACTCCCAATATTCTTGATGCCTGTGCCAACACCGGCTCCTACACAGGTCTAGAAGCCACCTCATTTCAGCATCGCTTCCCTAATTCCTGCCGAGCCACACACACAGACCCATGCAGACATTTACCCTGACTCACTTATTCCTTTACACTCTACACGTTGTCTCCCTGACAGATATATTCTTTCACATACAAACAATTTTAAAAAATCCCAAGCTGTAAATAAATGGCTTAAACTACTGCTGAAGAAGGAAGGCTGTTACTGGCATTACAGTTTCTGGGAACTGCTTGGGTACCGCAGTGCGGGAGCGGTATGATCACAGGGATGCAGAGGCTGGCTGCTCTCACTGGGGAGCAGCCCCGCTGGCCACTGGCACCCCTCCTCTGGCCATGGGGTGCAGCCCCCCCGCTGGCTCACCCTGGGTAAGCAGAGGAGCAGCAGCCAGGGTGTCCAAGCCCCTTCCTCCAACCATTCCCAGATGCTTTCACCCTCAGCACATGCTCATCCAGAAGGGCTTTAAAATTTGTTGGTAATTGGCTATTTTGCCCAGGCACAGCCTAGGCTCGCTGTCTGATTTCTCTGAATGTTCATGTAATAACTTAATGTCGGTAAAACACCAGGATTAAAGCCTTCATTTGTTTTGCTGTTTCCCATCTTTTCCAAAAGGTGAATGCTTAAAATGATGTATGAGCCGTGAGCTGTAGTGCTCAATTATGGCTCTGGCGAAGCTTTCCCCGTGACTGGAAAACAGTGGACATTCAAATCAATAAGAATCCTCTGAACAGCCCTGTCCCCAGTTTCATTAGGAGGTTGTCACAAAGTTATTTCAAAACCTTGCTCAAGTAAATTGGCTGCAAGCAGCAACTGCTCAGTCTGCTGCTGCCTGACACTCAGCTCGGAGGAGCGAAGTTCCAGAAAGGATTTGTTTCACCTCAATATTAAATTCTGACTTGCAATAAGGCTGCTAAAACACTGACTAGGAGAGGTCTGTAATTACCTCCTGCAAGTATCACATGTAAATACCTACCGCGTGGCTTTGCAATGCAATCCCTGATGGAGAGCTGCGAAACTGGTGCCTTTCCGATGTGCTGTCACTCACAGCTTACCGTGGGGGACAAAAGGTTCTGATCTGGTAATGCTAACATTCCAGCACATCATTCTTGTGTGATTCAGATAATACTCTTAATACTAGGCCTAATTTTTTCCTGCTGAAGTCATCAATACAGTTACTACTGGTTTTACTGAGAGCAGAATTAGGCTGAATTATTAAAGACACCATCTGATTCTCAATCTGAACCTTTTTGGAGGAGATCCAGCATATGGAGTGGCCATTTGCATTCTAATAAAACACAGAAGGAATTATTGTTCCCTGAAATCCATATATATTCTCAAAATCTGCCACTTCCTATTAGAATGATGCAGAAGCCCTGGGAGAATGACGACTCTTTTAATCCTAAAGGTTATGTAAAAAATAATAAATGGAAAATAATAGCTCTGACAGAACTGAAACAGTAATTTTTAAGTTTTAAAAAACACCCAGACACTTCAGGCTTTTTGAAGGAACTTGAAACGTTTTGTGAAATACATTTGGTACGTGAACACTGAAATACACTTTTTAAATTGCCAGCCAAGTAACCTTTTCAAAATATTCCACAAGCATTAAAGAAAAAAAAAAAAAAAAAAAAAAAAAAAGTAAGTCCATTGTGTCTGAAACACAGTCCTTCAAAATAAAAATTCAAAAAATTTTGTTGGCCTGTAGCAAAAAAGGCGAAGAGCAATACGGTGAGACCAGCTGCCAGCTGCCAGCTCTGTCTCCAGGTTAGCCATTTACAGACGTCGTTGGAAAACCCTGGGACGGCTTCGACCATGCCCCTAACGTCTGGTTTCCTTTCAGAACATGATGAGGATTAGTGGCTCCTAGGACGGATGTAGGTGGGCGATCATAACCAGCTCCCAAGAGATGCTTCTTCATAAACTCACAGCTCTCCCTTTGCTGTGGGAGGTCATTTCCTTTCCAAGCAGTTGCTGGGGTAACAGTGAATATCCTTCATCTGGGTTTTCTTAGATATTACATCCTGCGCGTTTCTAAGCTTCTTCTTCTGAAGGGGGCATTTCATGTAATCTTATCAACAGCTCTTCAAAATTCATTTTGCTGTATTTCAAGGAGAAAAAAAAAACACAAAACAAAACAGTTTGGGGGGCTTGATAAGAAGGCAGGAGGCAGGCTGCCACTTGTTTTCGCTTTGCAGTCAGAGGAAGAAGGTTCATCCCTCCTACCACAGGACCATTATTTCAACAATCCGAATTTGAACTGATGAAAATTGAAATGGCTTTTCTATGTGAAAGCTTCAATGTTGCTTATATAGGGAAATCACATGTCTGAATTGCAGAGATGATATGGAGAAGTCTGTAGCTTGCTCTGGGGAATGTGGGGATTTTTCACATGACATGCAAATGTTGCAGATCAGCTGGGTCAGAATTCACGCAGATTTTCTCTGACTTTCTCCATTGAGCATCCTTTCCAGAGGAGCAGATTATTTAATTTTGTCCTTCCTTTAGATGCAGGTCTGGCATGGGCTACTGCCCTGCTGTTATGCCTGTATTGTCTGTCTTATGTGGAAGCAAACAGATTCTTGGAAAGAAGCACAAAGAGGAGACTGTGGAGCTTGTTGGTGGGTGATGCTGTTCAACCATCTCCTCAGTGTGTCTACAAGTGCCTCTTCGCCAAGGCTTGGAAAGAGGGAGCAGCCAAGATGATGATAGGTGCCTGTTCTACAGCTTCTCAAAAACCTTAGCCTTAGTGAAGTTTGAGTATTGACTTGGGGGTGGCACACATGCAGATGTGATGAATCAAGTTACCAAGAATGAAATCTTCCTCCAAAATTAGGGGGAAGTTTGCCGTTAACTCCTGCTGTACTCTAAGTCTCCCAGGTAGTCTGCTAGATTCTGCTGGAGAGGTTTTAGAGAATGTAGACCATGTGATGAAGTGGTCTTAGAAGTCAGGACATGCCCAAGAAATACTTGCTACTTGACATTTTCACCTTATTCCTCCATTCACTTTAGCACCTGAGGGAAGAAGGTCATCTCACTTAACCTCAGCCATCCAGGAATCATCTAGTCTCCTCACTAGTTACTAGGAGAAAGCCACTTAAAATGCCTGAAACACACAGAATGACTCTGAGAGATTCCTCTTTCCTCCAAATAAGGGAGTCCAGGCAACTAGTTGAGTGCAGACATCCAACTTTTTTTTTTTTTTTTTTTTTTTTTAAAGTAAATTTTTAATTTAATGTTTGAATTAGAGGGAAGAAAGAATCCCAGTACAGCAACCAGAAAAGGCTGCACATGTTGTGATTAGCCTCGAATTTCACCCCTAACTAGTCAGGATTCTTGCTCCTGTTTACAGGAGCCTCAGGGCATAAATGTGGCAGCAGCCGTGCAATAATTGTCTCTTCATATCCCAGAGTCACCGACCTGCTGCAAAAGTTGAAGGAGGGATGGTAAATTTGCCTGAGCTGCAGCATCTCCTAGCTGCAGTATGGGAAGTCTGTATGACTGCAGCCCCAGAACCCAATCTTGAGGGCAACAAATTGTTCCAGAAATAAACCTGGTGCCCATGGAGGTGCCTTGCTGCCATAGTACTGCCTATTGCCATGAGCTTTGACAGCACTTGACAGAGGTGCCCTGTGAAACTGGCCCAGAGAGCGATGCTCATGCAACAGAATACTCGCTGTTCTTGCTTTGAAGTCATCGTTCTGTATAATTGCTCCAGAGACCTGCCCTAAGCTTATGACAGAGAACTGCCATTTGATCCATCTTTACCCCTCCACATGGCCTTACAGGACAAGTTACAAAGGACAGCTCTGTGTGACCTGTGCTCATCCCTGGCCTGCCTTTTCCCAACAAAACACCTGCTGATCCCACTCAGATTTGAATGTCCTTAAATGCTCCATCCTCAGACCTTGGTTATCAGCAGGTACACAGAGTATGACCAGATACAGCAGCTCAGAGCTGAGGGCAGCAACCAGTTGCTGTTTCTTCCACTGCCCCTACTTTCTATAGGCAAATGTTTGCTGTAGCACCCCAGAAAAACTCTGCTTGTGCCAGCCTTAGCAGGGACTGAGGGAAGAGCCCTGTGCCGATGGCACCACAGACCTGTGTGTTGCCCATTTGGCCAGTTAGGTGAAGGAACGGGTCGGTCTGGTCAGGAAAGCCGTCCTTGATGGGATTTTGCCTGGAAGCTAACACATGATCAGCAATCAAAATAGCAGATGGACTTGTACGGCAGCAGAACCTAGCTAACACAGTGGTGTTTGCCAGGATAACTGGAGGGAAGGAGGGATGTCCAGTACCCCTTCTCCTTGCAGCTTCCGTGTATCTGCTGTGCTTGCTGATGGGAACACACAGCATCACAAGCATCCCTCATCCAGACCTAGGAACGGAGCTGAAGAACTCAGTTCCTACTGATCTCACAGGAGAGAGCACCTCAAATGCTTTGTTGGTCAAGATACAGCTCTGTCCTTTACACCATACATTCTCACAGAAACGGCACTTTGTGACAGGTTTTGCTCCAGGAGAGTAGGTGCAACCAGGTGACACATGGGTCCCAAGCCCAGCAGTGAGCAGAAGCTCTTTCACAAGGTCCACAAGAGGACCCAGCTGAGATCCCCTTGGATCTGCTTTGCCCACCAGTACAGCCAGGAGCAGCCAGTTTCTGCACTGCACAGGCTACCAGGGAGCGCTCAGTAACACAGCGACAGCACCGCATCTGTCCACACCTTCCCTTTCAGTTTCTTGTTTTTCACTTAGGGTGAATGCCTCAGTAGAAGTGCCCCAGATCCAACAGAGTCATGTGGCTCAGGCTTTATTTGCTGTTATTGCTGCTTTCAAGTGGAAAATTGATATAATAGCAGTCCTTTCTCAACACACAGCAGTCTGCACATTTGTACAATGTTCTTTGAGGATGATCAGCATCCACTGGCATAGAAAAGTGACAGATGCTGTCTGCAAATAATGAGCTGAAGCAGTTTCCTTTGGAAGGGAACTTAAGCAAAGTCCCTTTGAGTTTGAAAAGCCACTGAGGTTCCCATGTGGCCTCAGAAGATGCTCGTAAGCCTCTGCTGGAAAAGGTACATTCTATTAGCTCAAACGACATAATTATTTTTTAACTCTTTCTCTTACACAGACTTCTCTGAGGAGAGGAAATGACCGATTTTGTATTTACTGAGCATTTTTTACTGGGAACAAGCACGAAAAAGAATGTTTATGGCTTCTTCTGTTCACTCCTCTAGTGTTCCATATGGCTTCTGCACAAGACAGTGATAAGGTATAACTGTATGATACATAATCATGGGATAAAGCATATCACATGCCTTTGTGATCCTCATCTTTGTTCTCTGCGTCTCACACAAAAATCATTTTAACCATCTAGGCTTGTAAGGAGTCTCACACTTGTGAGATTGAAAGAAGACCTCTGAGACATTTCCTCCTGAGCCTTTGATCCTCTCTCCTTCCTTTGTGCTTTTATCTAATGCAGACACAGTCATGTGCCAATGGCAGCTTTTGCAGATGTAGCAATATCAGGTGTTCAAAGTCATCCCATTACCTCATAGTGCTACAAGAAGTAAGTCCAACCTATTGAAAATTAAGGACTCCAAGCTTCCTAGCCAGATATTTCCAAACCTGTTAATGAACTAGAGACACAGATTTCTATTAATGATGCAAATCTTGTTTCAATGTAGTATATACAACATACATAGTAATATGTGCATTTCAGAGTTTTGTAATTCGTGATTATTATGATTATTGCCATAATCCTGGATCCTGATAAGAAAATAAAGCCTATTTCTCTGGCAGCCTTAGCTCTTGAGGTCTTAGAAAGAGAGATGCAATATTTGTAACTTTCCACGCTTATGTAGATAACTGAATTGACAAAAGGGTACTAAATGCATGGGGCTTCCTTACAGTAAAAGTAGCTCTTGATTTACTATCGCTCTTATTAAAGGCTTTAGAAAGTCTATAAGAATTGATTTTCTTCCAGCATGACCTGTTCTCTTGAGCCTCTTTACTAGTGAAAGTCCAAGCAAACCCAAAACAGGATTCTGTACTTTACCACACACTACCTGGTATGAATAATGGAAGGTGTATTGCACAGCACATTAAACTGACACACAAATGTATCCAAATAATGAGACATCATCCTTTAAGGCATCAGGAAGTAGAGCTAAAGCACCACCTCAATCTTGATTCTGGTTTTTATTTTTAAAAGCATGATTTCTAAATCTTTATGTAACATTTGTCCAGGTTGGACAGGGCTTGGAGCAAGCTGGTCTAGTGGAAGGTGTCCTTGGTGGTACTAGATGGTCTTTAAGGTCTCTTCCAACCCAAACCATCCTATGATTCTGTGATTCTTGGATTTCTCCCAGCATTCATTTTACGTCTTTACTATCCACCTCTGTGTACTCTTCTTTCTACACCTCAATAGATGAAAGCATATTTGGACAAATTTAGAAATGTGCGATGTTGTGATAAATGAGTCAATGTTAATAAATATTGATGGATTCTACAAATGAAACACATAACAAAGGAAACCAAAAGAAGGGGGTCCTGTATCGTCTTACAATAATAATGCCCTGTAGACCACAGCATAGGGTTACTGCATAATGTGTCTGTAGCGTTGAGACTAGCTGCTGATTAACAACAAATCAAACATGAGCTCTGCTCATAGAACATTTGATTCACATGAGCTGCAGTTCTGTTGCCTTTAAAATCTTCCAGCTCTGGACCTGAATGCTGAACATCCTTTTTGTCCAGGTTTGTGGTTGTGGGGTTTTGGTGGTTTCAGTTGGTTTGTTGGTTTGGTTTTTTGCTGTTGGTGGTTGTTGGGTTTTTTTTTTTGTTTGTGTTGCTCAGTGAACTGCAATCTGTGGGAATGAAAACCCTGGCATTGAAAGGTTAATCATTTAGTGAGAGAAAAGGACAATAAGGTTGAGAGCATGGAAAGTAAAAGATCCCCATCCCTAAGCTGATATACCAGGTAGGATTCCTCTTGCTGCCTTAGCTGTCTGGTAGTTAGTTGTTTGACTTGGGTAGGCAGCCTGTATGGTTACTGGGGAAAAAATAGCACCTCCAAGAAGAAAATTTATCCTATCCTGGGTCTAGAACAGTTAGGGTGAAAACAAAGCCTCACACAATGGAGACAGAGCTATGAGTACCAAGGACTTTGCAAATGAATCTGTAGATGCCAAAAGCTGAAAAGGGTGAAAACAAGTGACCATGCGGTGACAGGGTGAGGATTCATCTGACATCACACAGAAACGCTGACACCTCCTTAAACACAAACCCATCTTTCTCTCTCTGCAGTCTCTGCATCTGTTATTTTCCTACTTCAAACTTTCACCACAAATGAAAAAGACATCTCCTAGCCACAGCTGACCCCAAGCACTGTGAGGACCCAGAACAGTGTTCTATGAAAGGGTATTATGTGCCCACGGAATTAAAACCTGCTTTCTACAGCAGCTGCATAGAGTCCTCAGGACCTGGACATGCAGGTCACATGTTTCCCCCAGAAGAAATTATATGAAACCATATGAGAATAGGAGGAGCCTGATTCAGTCAGAAAGCTGTTTAACTCTTAGTTGAGCAAAAAGAGAGGAGTGGAAGCTCTGGTGAGGCTCTGGAGGCCAGCAGGACATGGATAACAAGCTACAGGGCATTCTTGCCGGTAGGGAAAGAGATCAAAGTGACAAGGATGGACCCTGAAGGAAGATCGAAGGTCAAGGGCATAGCTGGAGGAGCCTGTGAAGCTCTAAAAAAGGGCTTTGAGAGCTTCACAGTGCAGGGAGCAAAGGCTTAGCCACAGCCTTAGGCATGGACAGAGAGACACTCTGCAGTGTCTTGGTTTATTTTTATCTCTGTTCTGGTGTTTCGAAAGGAAGGCAGGAGCAGTGCTGCTGTCACAGGAACTATGATTTGCTTTCTCCTTCCCTTCTCTGTACAGTTTCCCAGATGAAAGATCAAAAGGGGACTTTAGGAAGAGGATTCCCATGGGAAAAGCTGGTGGGCAGCCTCCAGAAGTTGTCTCTCCCTGTGCTGCTTTCCATCTGAAGGTCTTCAGCACAGGCTGAAGGCCATTTGGTGCTTTTGGCAACTGGTAGGCCAAGGACCTCCATGCCGGTGGGTCTCGGAATGGATGTGTCCTGCTGCTGCCGTCCCCTGATCGCCGTGCCGCTGGGACTTGTGGATGGGTTCCTGGAGGATGATGTCCAGGGGCAATCTGGGGTCCACCATCGCCTTCTGCCAGGACCTTTGGCTTCCTGATTCAGGCAGGCAGATGGGGCAGAGGTTTGAGAGCGTTGCTGAGGGCATCTAGATTAGGGCGATGATTGAAGGGACATGGGGGCTGGGAGGGAGCGTGCGGCGTGCAAACCCAAAGGAATTTGGGCTGAGACAGGGAACAGCATGAAGAGGCCGACAAAACAGTGGAAGTTAAATTGCCTGGCATCCCCCATTCTCCTTAAAGCCTCCCTGCCCACATCAGCATTGCTCGGTGCCTACAAGCTGCAGGCAGCCCCGTGCTGCTGCTTCCCCTGCCTGCAGCAGTCTGTCTGGGGTGGGCAGAGGCCTCCGCTTTCTCTGGCGCAGAAGCCACCTCATTCTGCCTAATTGCACAGACAAGAATTAATGTGAAATGTTGTCTTACCTTGCACGCCATATGCTTTGTGAATCGTGGAGCAGAGCCCAAGTGAAGCAGAGGCTCTGCACGTTTGGGCCCTTCGGCCAGGGCAGCTCTGGAGTCCTGACGCTTCCTGCAGCACTGACACTGCTTCTCTGCCTCTGTGCAGCAGGTTGCAGACACACAGCAATACGTCTGCTGGACAGGGTCCACCATCTAGAAACCACAGGCACCGTGAGCAACATCAGACTAGCACAGGTGGTGCTGGGACAAGCACAGTTTCTCCTTAGGAATAAAACCCACCCGGTCCAGGCTCCTCTGTTTCCTCCTCATTATCTTGTGTCTGACTGCAGCAAAGCCCTTGTGAGACTGCTGCCAGAACAGCTGGTTGCCAGCGATGTACGGAGTGATCGATATGTTTGGCTTTTCATGTTCATCCATTGTGTGAATCTGCTTTCATGCTTTCATTATGTGAATGAGATTTAAAGGAAGCTCTGAACTTTGTTCTCATGTCATTTACTGTCTTTGGCCTGAATCCAGAGTCCATGCAATTCCTGCTGCTCACCTGGCACTCAAGAAAGCAGGGTTAATTGCAACCCCTCTTCATCTCCCCCCTAAAAAAGCACCAGGTTTAGAATCCAAAAAATTCTGCCCAGCACAGCCGGGCACTCTCCTCCACAGACAGACAAGGCTGTGGAATGAAAGCCAGAGGAAAAACAGAGCTCCCAGTTTGTTTACTACCTCTTGGCACACATCCATACCCAGCTTTTTATATACCACTTCCCAGACTTTGCAGCCTCCTGAAAAAGATGCAGTTCTGCCCTAGCTATCAACACACCAGTGCTTACCAGTAGTATTTTCTGCTGCTCCAGCAACAGCACTCAGGACCCTGCTGTGCTGAGATTTGTGTGTGCATGTATGCAGCTCATGCCTGTGAAGAACATTTGTCATCTGTAAATACAAGAATGTGAGCATGTGCATGTGATGGTGGGGGATAAGGGATTTCAGTCCAAGCTGCACTGTAAAAAGCTCTTTACGGGTTTCTGAGCTGTCATGGGGAGGAAAGCTGATGTCAGAGGAGTATTTCTGAGCACGGAAATTTGTGGAGGTTTCTGGATAGTGGAATAAGAGAAAAACTAATCCAGAGATACTGATGGACAGGACCACTTCTCCTAGATATAACCCAAGGCTCCCAGCAAGTGATATTTTGGAAAAGACCTTCATTGCCTGGATTAAGGGAGCAACCAATTAAAAATATTTTTTTCTGTAACCCTTTTGTACCTGTGACAGTAGGGAAAATGTCACCATGCTTTTTTAAAACAAGCATGTAATTTTAAAGTAAATAACAATAAAAAGAAGAAAAAAAAACCCCACTCATTAATTTTAAACCAATTTCACCAAGGACCTGATTCCAGCCCTTTCCTAGGGCTGGCAGTCCTGGACACTGGTTTCCAGGCTTGCCACCATGTCCCTTTCAAAGTGTTAGCACCCAGGGTTTCTCCTGTGTAACAGAAAACTCTTTTGCCTTTGGAAGCATTACAAGCATGATGGGACCACTCATCCACCCCTCCTCTCCACGTTTTTCTCCTTTGATCCTCAGAGGTCTGCAGAAAGCCGTGCTGCCTGCGCAGGGTGCGAGAAGGGTCAGTGCCATCAGTAGGTGACAATCCCAAAACTGCAAGTGGTTCCCGCTTCTGTGCCGTGTTCCCCAGACAGGCATGACAAGTGGGAGTGGTAGCTGTTTTTCTACTACTTGCATTAATTATTTCAAGTGAAGATGGCAAAAACATGGCATTTTATGGTGGACTTTTTAATGGGGTTGTGATTGAGGTTAACGACTTAACATTCAAAGCAGTTACCATAATAAGTGGAGTAAAGAGTCAGGGGCTGGAAGGAAACAAAGCCAATTAAAATAATCAGCTTGACTTTGATGGGAACTGGCCTGGATCCTGCAGCACTCATTGAGGCTCAATGCTGTAAGCACCAGCCACAGCCTGGCCGTGGGTGTGTGTTGCATTAGCAGGAACAGTGGCAGAGACACCGCGCAGGAAGGCACGTTCACGTGGCGGCTTGTTTCTTGCAATGTTTTCATTTCCTTGCCTTTCTTTCTTTACCAGGAACAGGGGAAAAAATATCCTTGAAGTCCTTTTTAAAGACTTTCAGGCAGCCTCCAAGTGAGGTATCTGCTCTATTGTTAGAGCAGCCTCAAGGACAAACTTAAAGGTCAAGTACAGTCAAAGCCTGTCCACCCTGTCGCCCTCCAGAGCACCTCTGGGATGGCTCAGAGGCGACCCAGAAGGCAATTGCACATGGACTGGCCCGGGTTCCCTGTAGTTGGCACAGCTGTCTC
Organism: Falco naumanni; assembly: GCF_017639655.2. Lineage (NCBI taxonomy): Eukaryota > Metazoa > Chordata > Aves > Falconiformes > Falconidae > Falco > Falco naumanni. The sequence goes on from NC_054054.1 coordinate 117,304,843, forward strand.
CATCCATCCTGCCTGGCCTTGAAATGATAAAATGTGGCAGGTATCAACAAACGCCACATCTCGGGGCGGTTCTGAAAGATGGCCCCATGGTGGTTACGGTAAGACCTGGTCTATTTGAGTCACCATGAAGATAAGCCGCGAGGTCTTTGGTTTTAGAGGACTCCTGGTAGAGGATGGATGGCAGGCTTTTAGCTGGCCCCCAACAGTCTCCTGCACAATAGCTGCTATAACATTCATTAAGGGTTTCTTAATGTTCCTCACCCTGACAGCCATTATAAGAGCAATGTATGGCATTCTTAAGAAATAGTTTTAAAACATTAACATATTTATAAGTAATGCCCTAATTTGAAGGGAAACTGAGTTCTCTTAGATGTAAGTACTTACTAATTACAATGCAACAGGAAAATTCATTAGGGGATAGAATCAAACTTTCAATTAATGTCATTTTTATCCAGGAACATTAGATGAGCTTTTTTCTTTTTTTGCCTTTAACAAGGATCTGGAAACATTTGCTAATTTCCAACTATTATAGTTACTTCTATGAAATAATGTGATCTCTCATTTGCATATAAGAAAACATTTTTTGTATTCACTCTGACTCTGAGCTGCCCTGTTTGTATCAGTAAATTGAGCTGAAGGCTGCCTGTGCATTTAAAGAGGAGTCTTTTCTTATGCAGAACAGCAACACATTTTACCAGTCCCATGGTGAACATCTAGCATTATTTCTGGGGTTTATTTAACCTAGTCTCTAATATTGGGCTCTGCATGAGTCTTAGCAGTGAGGCTGAGCAAAAAGCCAAGTGGTGTCTCTTGCCGACTGTTACACAAACGTTTTTTTCAGTCGTTTTTCAAATGCTCTCTGTGCTTCTTGTTCCAAATATTTTACTTTCAATTTCATTTTCAGTCTCAAAGCAAAACCTGCTTGAAATAACAGGGAGTCTTCAGGTGCCAGGCATGAATTCTGTATCATTTCAAGTTGAACAAATCAGCCACCTCCAGACTCATTTGGTACTGGATTTAGTTTTCTTCCTGGTCCGTGAACATTTTGTTCAGGTTTGGAGTTTGGTTTTGCTCTGTTGCATATAAACCTAAGAGGGCCGTTCCACAGCATCCCTAATCTGTAAGTCCCTGGAAACCTGATCTTTAACAGAGTAATATTCCAAGTATTATTCCATGTCTAGCTAAGCTCTGAATGGACATTTTTGGTTATATATGTGTTTTTCTGATGAATCTTAAACCACCACACTTAAAGTAAAAAAAAAAAAAAAAAAAAGCTTGCTTGCAAAAACTTCCTTGAACCCTACTTGAGAGGATCTCATGCAAATCTCCCAGATTTGCATGTTCATTGTTGTTGCAAACATCAGATAAATCAGCTGTATACACCCCCCACCACCCAGAAATAGTCGTAATAATTTTATTAGTGATCTTGGCAAGGGAACACAAAAAGGGAGAGCAAGCCAGATAGCAACCTGGCTTCTGCAAGGAGTCAAGAAATCTCTGCAGTGAGGTTTACCAGCAGTGGGAAATTAGCTGTCCTGACTCAGAAGTTGTGGTGCCCACCAGAGTTATATTCTCCTTCCAATCCTGCTTCGTTCAATGCCTCTGCAGAGCCCGTAGCTGCACTCCTCTGCCTGTCACTCCAAACAGATCCCCCAGACAGATCACCTTGATCTCATGTCTTGGATGTCAGCTCCTGGCTCCTCTGATGTGCCTCTCCAGGAGCTATCTCCGTGTGCTTTGGCAGATGTAGTATGGAAGGTGCCCATTTGCTGGAAGCTCTCCCTAGATGTGTGGAGTTGATATTTAAACATTGTGGAAAAAAAATTAAAAAATGAACATAGGATTATTCTCTGTTCATGATTCTCCTAGAGAATGGATGACCTGTCCTGAAGTTGTCCTAAATTCTTTTGAAGAGCTGGGAAAACTGCTTTGTGCAAACCTGTTTTAATGGAGAAAAATGGCACTGGTCAGGCAAAACATTCTGGTAGACTGGGGCAGGAGGGAGTGAAGCATTAAGAAAAATAGGTCAAAACGTTTCATTTTCCAGATTTGAATGCAAATATTTCAATTTTTCCATTTGAAATGTGTTTCCATTTGAAACGCTTCAATCCCAAGTTAATTTCAAATTTTAAAACAGAGAAATCCATAAATGTTTCATTTACCCTAGGCATTTTTGTGGGGTGTTTTGTTTGTTCTTGATTTTAAACACAGTTTCAGATCATAGCAAAATAACTTCATTGTTTTTTTTTTTCCTGAACTTTCTCCAGTGGCAAAATATTCCACAGCTCAAAACCCCCTCTTCATTAGCACCATTATATTGGTGAGGAGGGGTGGGCCAGGCCACGGAATAAATGAGAACTGAAAGAAAAGGAGCCAACACCCCTGCAGGTAAGGCTAGGGCTATCAACCAGGGACCAGGGCTTCTCTGAGAGACCTCTGGTTTTTATGGAACCTCTTGATATCTAAGCCTGGAGTTCAGCTGTCAGACTCATCACTGTTTCACACTGATGTCATTCGAATGAGCTCAAAAAGGCAGCAGCCAGAGTTGCTGTGACCTTGACAAAGTGTTCTTTGACCCGGCAGTTAGAGAAAATGAAATGTCAGGGAGGAAATGTCCTGTCGGTTTTTGGGTGGTGGTTTGAGAGGGATGGACAGGGTCTCATGGGCACATCACTGCAGGTCCACATCCATCTCGCCCAGCGCTGAGGTCCCCTGGGACATGGTGGGACTGTTGCATCACCAGAGGGTCTCAGGCCCTCATTACATGGTTGATTTCTGCAGGATTAGGGCCACAGGCTCACTGTGTGACCTGGGAAGCTGTGTTCTCTTTCCATGCCTTTCTCTTGCCCTTCAACTTGGATCCAGTTACTTCTCTTTCTCCTGCTGCTCCTGGTGCAAACCTGTTTCAGGATTTTGTTCCTTTCATGGCTGAAAACTTCCTTCAATTTTCCAGTCTGAATTTATTCATGGCTAGCGTATACTTTTTGTTCTTGTGCCAAGTTTGTCTGTTAGATCTTCTCCCTCCCCAGCATTTTCCCTGCCCACATTTATTTATAGAAAGCAATCTTCTTTTTTCTCTTCTTCTTTTTTTTTTTTTTTTTTCACAGAACCTTTTAAGTTCCTACTTACTTTTCCAAAACCCAACTTTTGAATGGTTGTCCAACCTTCTAGCTATCTTTTAGAGGTGTGGACCTCATCTCTCTTTGGGCTTCTGAGGTTCATTTGTACAACCCTCGGTCAAGACGATGTATGTCACAAGCTTATTTTTCTTGGTGAGACTTAAAAGTGCCTTTCAGCTGTCTCTGAGCCCTGTATTTTTCTTGTCAGTTTAATATGCTTAGTAATAACACCTACCACTTTTATATGTCACATTGTGCACTCCTTAGTCAACTACACATTGACTGGCAAAGCAACAGAAAGAAATTGGATTTAACCAGAAATGAAAAAGGTTTCTTTCTTAAATAACCTTTGCCTCCTCCAGGTACTTTTGCAGGTCACAGGATTAGAGTGCCTTGGTGACTCACAGCTCTCCTGCCTGGCAATTATTAGTCTGTGGAACTCAAAGCAATTACTGAAGCCTTAAACGAACCTTTTCTGGGTGCAGGAACCTTGGTGACACTATTAGCATCCTGCCAGTGAGTGCAAGTCTGCTGGAATCACTGCTGGGGAATGTGCAGTAGGGCCGGTAAAAGTGCCGTTTGCTTTAAGTGGGAAAAATATAAATAGATATTTTAAATAACTCAGTAATACATATCTTCACTGATATTTTGGAAACAAGAATGGCTAATATATTGTAATAATAAACAGTTCCTGGGAAAAGTGTATTTTTGGACGAAAAGTGAGAAAAAACCTGTTTTGAGAATTGAAAAGTGTTTCAAGTTTCAAAAACATGAAACCTACCAAGAGATTATTTCAAAAGGAATTAAATTGTTCAAGGGAAATGTTTGTTGTTTTTGAAAAGATGATTTCCCTTCAAAAACTGGTTTTGGCCAACCCTGTTCAGATGGTTGTGTCTGAAAGAAAAACCAAAGGAAACTCAGAATGGGGAGCTGTGGCTGATCCCAAGCATGGCACAATCTATACGAGTGTTTCTGTTTAAAGTAAGCTGTGCATATGTTCCCACTGTGGTTTAATGTTAAAACATCATGTGGGTACAGAAACGGAGCCACACATCTGGTGCATCCCTGGCTGTGTGCCTTATGCTCTCAGCTTGGCACTCCTGAAATGCTGACCATGTTCTCCTGGATCTGGGAAGTGCAAAGGTATTGCAGGTTTAGGGATTTTGCTAGAAATGTAGTGCTGGGGAGAGTCTGGGAGCCAAACAGAACCCGAACTGCAGACATGGGAGGTGACACTGGGGCAAGGGAGTGGGGTGAAGAGTTCAGTGTCTCCCTTAGTGTCACCCAGGGAGTTGCAGGAAGGGCTCAGCACACATCCCAGCTCTCTCCTCCCCTTTAAGTCAGCCAACACAGGCTCGTATTGATGGGGCTTACGCTCTTCTGCATGCCTGCTTGAGTATGAAATGTGCAAGAGGGGGAACACACTGCACATGAAGCACAAAAGGAGGGAAGGTGCTCCATCTAAGTCCCTTAAAATGTCTTTTTGCAGCAAAGTTTGCAAATCCAGTGAAGAGGTTTTCCATGACACTATGATGGGCTAACCATGCAGGATGCAAACTGGCACACAGATAAGCAGCCCCAATTACTACCTACCTTGTAAATGTCATATTTTGTCAAACAGGAGGTAAAATGTATCATCCTAGCTAAGCTAGAGGAATACTGTGAGGTGTTAGCACAGAGATTTTAATGCTCAACTAATTAAAAAAAGTCATCTCACGCTCCCGGGGGATTTGATTACCTTTTTTATGAAGGCTGGAGGTATCACACCATTTTCAGATGATGTAATTAACCTGACCTATTTGGTGGCTCCATATTAACGTTTCTTTCTGATGGATTTACAATAAAGCTTCATTATTAAAGACTTTAGAACAAGATTTATTATGATCTTGTTTCTTTCCATTCATTATTTCGTTCTTCTCATTTAGAAGTGAGTCAGGACCCCTGGGCGCTTTTCTTCTACCTCCCAGTAATCTGTCCACTGCTCTAGAGAAGACTTATGGGTTTGACCTCTCTGTTTCCCAGTTTACTGTGTTGCAAAGTCGGTGCAGAGATAAACCACTTAAGACTTTCACCAGGCTTACGTAATTCATCTAAGAGCACAAAGAACCAGAGATGAGGCAGGCTAGCAAAAGGCCACGAGTTGGTACATATTGTTATTCATGGTCATCTTTCTTCTTGCAGTTCCAATACCAAATCTGCTGTGTTTAGTGGAATAACTCCTACTGACTGCAGTCGGCCTTAGTTCATTTGAAAAATTTCAAAAGCACCACATACGGTTGGGCACCCAGCCGCCATTGAGGGCAGTGAGAGGTTATTCATTAATCCCCATTTGTATCTTAAAGAAAAACCTATAAAATCCCCAGCTGAGCATTTCCTTCAGCAGTAAGGGTTGGAGTTTTTTTGGTCCACAATAGGTTTAGAGAGAATTCTCTATTAGAATCAGAGCATAACATTCAAACTTTTTTTTTTTCTCCTAGAGCAAACTGTTACAGAGGAAACTGCAGACAGATTTCTATACCTCTCTTAACTTCAAAGGTTAGAAACCAGCCCAAATCCCACTGCATACTTTGTTTCATTGATTGCCAAGGGCAGAACATTCTTAATGTATTGGTGTTAAATAAACAGATGTAAAACTAACCAGAGATTTTAATTTATCTTGAGATAATGACAAAGTTTATTGACCCAAGATACTGATGCAGTTACTAGCACACATCAATAGCTGTGGCCAGGCCTTTTGTAGGACAATGAGAAACATACTCAGTATTTTGAAGCCTCAGTTGGAGCTGATCTTTCCTGAAGACCTGCTAACAGCCAATGTGCTTTGTTTGGTCCACTAGGAGCCTGCCTTTAGATACAGGATTACCCACTGCTTTCCACCAGCACAGAGCCCAGCCATCAGGACAAAGCAATGAATATTTCAGGTGGTGCCAAGCACGAAACTGCATCCTCTCTGTAGCCTGAGCACATGTAGGAAGGATGCTAAACAAGGCTAACAGTGCAACATGCAACACAAATCTAATGAGCAGAAAGTGTTCTCTGCAGTGGCTGGCTAGGTTGTTCCTGGCATCAGAATACCTCTCCTACTGTAGACAAAGCTATTTTTCCAGTGCAGAGCTGTCCCTCTGTGTTATGGTTGTGGAACAGGAACTCCTTCTGTCACTGGACACAGAAGATTTATTTAAGAGATGAAGTGGCCCTGAAACACCAGCCCTGCAGTAATTAATTGGCTACTGCTGTAAAGCACAGTAGCAACATTTTGAGAGACATTATCTGCTGTCCTGCTTGAATTAAGAATTCATAAGGGCACAAATCATTCCACAGGCTTTGTTTAGCTTTAAGTTATACTGTATACAAATTATCTAAGAAGAGAAGCTCATTTATGATATAGAAAGAGAGAGCCCAGAAGACAATACATCCCTTCTCTAATCTCTTCTACCTTCCAGTCTGCCTGCCTGCCTGCCTGCAGGACAGTGCAGTGCAGAGCAAACCAAATACTCAGCCTCCTGCCCCAGGCCCCTTTTCTGTTTCTCTGTGTCTCACTGGCATTATGATAAATGCATACTTCTGTAAAAAGCTTTCAGTTTTGAGGCCAGAGGAAAGCAACTGTCATCCCCAGCATCATCTCTATGGTGTTCAGTACTGGCATCGTGGCAGGACGCTGCTTTACCATGTCCTAATCACCTTTCATTTGCACTAGGTATTAACTGGATTTTTGAGTAGCAAGATAGATGTGATTAGCTTCTTTTCATCCTGCAATCCATTAGATAACTAGATCTATCCTTCCCCCCATCCCCCACCCTTTTAAAAGTTCAGATCCTATCTCAGCTTTCCAAGCATGGCCATAGTCCTGGCATGAGCTGGAACAGTGGATGGAACAGATTTGGCATGAGATTAAGACACAGATTTGCCAGCTGCACTACATTCTTGATTTAAGAATTTTCAAGGCTGGACATGTCTTCCCAGCCTCGTGAGACTGCATCTCCCACACAGGTCAAGCACAGCTCAATACAGATGTCAGCTGCACCTTTCCAAATCCCCCAAGGCTCCTTCTGTTGTCCCCAGGGAGAGGCAACATGAATAGTCGTGTCTACAGGCTTGCACAGACACGTCATCAAAATGCAGCCTAAGGACCTTTTTGATGCATGTCCTTGGCTTTCAAAGGAAGGATCCATAAAGGTTGTGTCACTTGGAGCTGCTTGGCTACAAAACCTTTTGTTGGCTACTGTAAATGGCTATCACTTGTACCCACATATTTGTCCCCCGGGCAGACTGCAGACCATCTGCAGTTGGCAGCGTGGCTCTGAGGCTGGCTGGTAATCCCAAAGCGTAATAATTGATGAGGGTTCTTACAAAATCTGATTTTGTGGCCGCTCTTGCCCAGTGATGGTACAGTTTCCACCAAGTGCCAGTGAAGCTGTCAGGGCTCTGCCTTTCCTAGACCAGCCCTGAACAACCATCCAGTGGCCGAGCCGGTGTCCTGTGCAGCCTGCGAGGAAGCAGTGACAGCCGAGAGCACAGGAATAAAGCCAGGGCGAGAGGAAGCTGTGCCTGGCAGAGCTGCTGCAGCTGCCTCTGCCCTGGGTTTAGCCTGGGCGCTCAGCCCGGCAGAGCAGTAACTGTTTTAAACAGAGGGATGTGCCACAGCATCCTGAGGGTGAGGTAGAGTGTGGGTGCTGGAAAGGAGCTCACAGCCCCTGGCCAAGTGGCAGAGCCATTCTGGAATGATACAGTGAAAAACCTAAAACTCTGCTGCAGACAGAAGCTGCGCAGATAACTGAAACATGAACACCCAAGAAAGAGGGAAGGGTGGGAGCTTAGCGCTTGGCACTTGAGGAGGGACAATTAGTACTGATGTAGATGAGTTCAACAAGAATGTAAATAAGGAGCCTTCACTGCTAAAAGAAAACAAACCAGGGTAAAATAATTGTGGTAGTAGGAGATCAGCGACCTCCTACTCACATGGCCCCCACCCCAAAGAGGGTGGATCCCCTGCGCAGGGATCATGCTGATACAGATTAAAACCAGCCCAGTGGGCAGGTATTACTTGGCATGTTTAGAGTGGACAATAAGGGAGGGCTCATCCTTAGCTAGCAGATGTTTTAAGATAACAGAAACTAAACAACAAAGACTGCTAATGTATGCAAAGACAAACAGGAACTTCAGGTAACTGCCCAAGATGGTGACAAGTTCATCTTGAAGAGGCACCAGAGGGAGGAGATTCTGAATGTTCGGAAACCTTATGTATCTGCATGACTTTGTATAATAAATATCACATTGCTTGTTGAAACGGTGTGCAAGTTAGGAGGAGCGATGCCCCTTGCACTAAACAATAAACATACCTGCTTGGTAGCTCCCCTCAAGTTGTAGAGCTCAATTTCGCACATCAGGAAGGATCTCGGAGGCTTTTGACAGCCAGCAGGAACAGAAAGTTCTAACCTGTCGGTTCTAACCTGTCCCACAGCAGCCTCCAGCTTTGCAGGGATGACCAGCAACGCAGCTGGTACAGGGATAAGTGCTGCTGGGTCGGGGTCAGATCCTGCCCGGGGCTGAGGGTGGGAGTGCAGTGCCAGGCTGGGGCTGGCCCTGGCCAGGGCGCTGGGCTGGGAACGCCTGGGCACCTCCAGGTGAATAACATCGTTGTGTCCAAGTTGTGCTTTGTTTATTTTTCCCCCAGGAAGTACTTCCCATAAGTGTCTCTTCATTGGTTTGTTTGTTTACTAAAGAAGCTTCAGGAACAAAATGTTTTGACTGATGAGCTTTTTGCAAGTTTTCATTAGTTTTAGTTTTAGGCTGACACCCCTCTGTGTTTTTACTGCCCAAAATCAGAACATTTTTGAGGGAGCAAATTTTTTTTCTCTCTCTCTCTCTTTTTTTTATTGCAAACTGGAATTAAAGCAAATTTCAGAGTGGTGGAATAACCTTTTAAATAGAAATCACAGAAACCTCCCATTCCTGCAATAGCTGTCACCCTTCACTTAGCACAGGCAGCAGGGGAAATAAATCCGTCTACAAGCAATCAAGCCCACAGTTTAACAGATTCCTCAGCCTTCTGCGGTGTTTAAATCCAGGTTAAACAGATGTGTCAGGATTCACACTGGGAGGGTCAGCACCTCCTAGCAGGGGGGTGGACTAGGTGACCCCCTGAGAGCCACTCCATTTTTCTGTGAGTCATCAGCAGTGACATAACCTGTTGCAGCAGAAAGCGTGGAGTTCCCATGGCTGGTCACAGCCACAGCGCCTTCCCCATGGTCTTGGTGCCGTGACCCAGTCTGGCTTGGTTCATCTGGTGAAGATCAGCAGGATCACAGAGCACAATGTGCTCTGGCTGCAGAATGATCTATGCAGCATCAACTCAAGTTAAATTAAGCTCACAAAATCAGCTTTACAGAGCAGAGCTGCAGGGACTGGAATTAGACCAGACCAAAAGTGTCAAGGGAAGAGGCAGGCTGAACCAGAGCTCGTTTGCAGAACTTAAAATGAAATCACAACATACCTCTTTCCTGAGCTGCCACATGGATCTGATCTGGAGCCTCTGACCCACTAAGTACAAATGCAATTTATCACCATCCTAGGTACCTGGAGGGACCAGAATTGGGCATATCAGTATGCGGGAAGAAATCAAAGCAATAAATCTGCTAACAAATGAGAATTGCGAGAATAATTGATTCTGAAAGAGGAACACAGCAAACAAAGCTCAACAAATTTATTTCTGCAGAACACCCTTACTCCCAAAAAAAGACCATCTGGAGGTTCATGAAACAAAACAAAAAAAAAAAAAAAAAAAGAGGTGGGGGCAAAGGTGACCCTCAACCAAGACCCCAAATTCATGTCTGTAGAGGAGCTAGCAAAAGGTATGGGAGATTTGGGGCAGAATCTGGACCTAAATGTAAGGAGGGCTGGTTTCTGAGAGATTAAGATGAAAAAAAAGAGCAGAAGGAGGAAAAGAAGGAGGTGGAAGGAGCACCCAAAACCTCCAACAACTCTGAGATGGAGGAGTACCAAGCTGCAATACAGCCAGCAAGAGAAATTCAAGGAAGGTGGGAGAATGATAGGGGAAGAGGGAAAGCAGCAGATGGTGCCAGAAAACAGAAAGAAAGTGTTAGGTGACCTTTATTCCAAAGTCTATGCTAATGTGGTCATTGTCTATAGAAATACTGTGACAAAAGGGGACAAGTCGTCAATGGCTATGTAAAGATCTCAAAACATCAAAGACTTAAAAAGTTTTTGCCCCTGGGAAACAGAGGCTTTGCACAGCCTGCCTACTCTCAGACCTTGCAGGACGCTGCCAACCCTCAGAATCTGCAGTGACCACAGAATCACACATCATTCTTTAGGATTTTTTGGAATTAATATAATTAAAAATAAGAAAACTGCATCATCTCCAATCTGATGGGGAAAGGGCAGCTGATGTTCTTTATATGGGGTAGCTGAATTAACTACAGAAAAGAAAAATCAAAAGTGATCTTTGCCACTCAGAGGCAGCAACTGAAAGACCACAAGGGAAACCAAAGTCAGAGATTAGCTTTCTAATTTAAAATTAAAACAATTGATCAATTTTCCTTGCTAGAATTAATAGCATAGAAAAACAAATAAGCCTGCAATATTAAACTGAAATTCATCGTCTAGATCTAGCCAAATCCAAATGTATGGAGCCTCTCAGGACTCTTCTGGATATGTATTATGGTTGAATGAACTGCATCTTTTAGTACATAAAATACAGATATTGGGCAATTGAAAAGTAAAAGCCATTCTAAAAATAAGCTGTTGGTTTGGTTTGGTTTTAATTATGTGGATTAGGAGTTTCCAGAGATGGTCAAAAATATGCAGCAAACAGCAGATCAGGAAATGGGCAGCCGTATCTGTAGAGGAGGTAAGATTTCAGTCCGTTTTTTATGCTGCAACTAAACCTAAAGAAAACTGCATCTTCTCTGACCTAGGTGGGGAAAGCAGCTGCCTTTAGTGTATGCCTTTAGCATGGTCAGCCACTCATTAGTTTCTGTTTTAGCCGTGGTGGCAGAAATGTGGCAATTGCATTTCTTTTCCCCAGTTCCTATGAGAATATGTGCTTATCAGTAAGTGCAGGCATGTTACCACGAAAGCAGAGCTCACATCAGCCTAGGCTTCCCAGCCCAACCTGAGAACTGCTGCATCCAATACAGTGAATGGAGATGTGGTCAAAAACTTTGCTCAGCTTTTGCAAAGAGAGAGGAAGGAGGAACAGTGGCACAGACACCTTCATAACTTGCTAGAAATTGTGTTTAATTTGCACGTGAAATCCCTGCTCTAGGTAAGGGTGACTGCGGCTCCAACAGCAGTATTGCGCTTGGCTTCCGAATCCCTCCCAGGACACCTTATGGTTGTGGTCAATGGTCACCTTTCCAAGTATGATGAGATGGGCTACCTAGACTTTCAGTACTTGCTAACTTGTGCTGTTCTTTTACCTCCTGAAAAGCAACAGGCTCTTTAAAATGGAATCATGTAGAATTCCTGTTTCCTGCTTTATAGTTTTGTTCCTGAGGGTGAAATGGTCTAACTTGGTGCTACAGGTTGTTTGTTACTATGGCTCCTGGTCTTGGGATCCTGCCTGTGTTTGTCTCTCTTGCAGGCTGAAGTGCTTGGGAACAGCCCTTTGCAGACCCCTCTGCCTCTGCATGTTGCTCGGCAAGGTAATATAGCTGACACCATTGCTGTTCTCATAAAACATATATGACTTACAAGGAATCCCACCAAGTATGGAGCTCAGCGGCGATACAGCGCCAAAATGCCTTTTGAAGTGAACAGCAGAAGGGAACCTCAGGGTAAGGTTTGGGTTCAGTAAAATAAAGGGAGGCAAAGTGTATCTGCAGAGCATTTGAATGAAGCTAGATAACAAGGAATTAATGACCCAGAACTCAGGCTTATTACCATGTCCCACCTTTGTTATTGCTGTGTGCAATTTCCTTGTTGTATTTAATCTCTACTTGGATACTGACGCATCCTTCAAGTCTGCATGTTTAAACAGGGTGTGCATTGTGGTTCTTCCCTGGGCTGCCAGGACTGCAGGTGCTGCCTCTGAATCGGCATTTGCCTGGATGTAGTTGCAGAATAGGACTTGTGCACAGTGGGAGCGGTGTGCTGGGGTGGGGGTCCTGCTCACTGGCAAGCAATCAGCTACTCGCTTTCAGTTGGAAGTCTGTTGCTTTGTGTTTAACAATGTGTTTCGTTTCAAATTCAAGATTTTTCTTTAAATGACAATTGAAAGATGTTTCATAATGAGATAGCTCTGAATGAAAATATAAATGATTTCCCTTGAAAGACATCAAAATGAAACATTTCATCTGGAGTGGAGGGAATTGCTTGTTTGATTTTCTTTTCCTTAGTTCAGCAAAACTAAGACAAGTTAATAAAAAATTTCTGATTCTGACATTTAAAAAAAATAATAAATCAAGGACTCACAAAATGCTGTAAATATCTAGGACCCTGCCAGCTCCATGGCATTTAACAAAGATACTTCCTAGGGCTTTTTAAGTCCCAAACACTCCCTTCTGCTTCTCCACTCCTTCACTCCAGGTCCTTTGCTACCCCTCAGAGCTCCTTCTTGGTGACTTGTTAGAGTCACAGGGGTGAGCTTTTCAGATCTGCTGTGCTGTGGGGAGAACCGAGTATGCCAGTTGCATGGGCGCACATGCAGGACAAGAGTGCCCTCTCATTTTGGGCTGTATTCACGTAGTAGTTCAGCAGAGAATTATAAGACAGAGCAGATGTGGGAGACATGGTCAGTGGTTCCCCTGACTGACTATTCATTTCCCTGGCAGAGGGAGGGGATTGTTCTTGTAGCACTACAAACAGGGAATATCTCCTTAACAGTGATGTTTTTACACTTGTGCAATCCTCAAAGTCCCTAAGACTGGAAACAAATCCAGGGAGTGATTCCTGAAAAGCTATTTCTCCTTCCTTATATTGTTTGATCATCTGTGAGAGAGAGGAAATTAAGTGTAAGGACAGTTCTAAAACGTTGGTGAAGAATCAAGCATGTTAAGGGAATTCTCCTCATGTGGTATCTCATCTCGCCCCTGTTATGAAGTGGTAGGCAGCTGCCAGTGCCATCAGGCTGGGAACAGGAACCAATATGATGCTACCAAGATCCTTAATCCATCTGTCCAGGTGCTTGCTTGACAGACAGGTGAAGCATCCTTCCCTGCTCCCATCCCACCCCTCCTCACCACAGAGACAGACTTGACTGTTGTGATGTTGCTGGAACAAGAATGTCGGTGTATTGCTCTGCTCTAGTTGTGGTGACCAAGTGCACGGTTACCCAACAGGTACCACTGGCCGAAATAATCATATCAATTGCATACATTTTTGTCTTTTTTCTTATTTCCTGATTCTCCCTTTTGGCACCCCTGTAATTCTGTACTTCCACCTCAGTCTCCTCCCAAATGAAAAGCCTTGCCCCAGTTACTATTTCCCCTTTTGTACCAGTTTTGCTATATATGAACTGAAATCCGGTATGTCTGATACTGGTGTGCTGGTATTCTTGGCCTTATAAACTGCTGCTAATACAGTTATGCAGGTGCTGTTGGCCTTGCATAGCTGTTGGGCTCAAAAGCTCCCCAAGACTCCCCTCAGGTTACCTGTGAAGTCTGACCATTTGCCATATCATTCCCCATTATCCATGAAATCCAACCATCCTTCAGAGGGCTGTTTGCAAATTTTGTCACATCTCACACAGTAATCCAACATGTCCAGCCATTTCTTGTGTGATGTCCAGCTGTTTTCCAAGTCCTGTTCAGTTCGTGTAACTGCAGCCTCAGTCAGTAGCCCAGGCTTCTGCCTGCAGCTCTAACAGCTTCTCCTTGAAATGGTGCAGTGAGACACAGCTATCAGGGCAACCACACAGGAGGCAAAGGCTTTCTGGCAGATCCTCATGAGTAGAATATGAGGAAAAACTCTCTGGTTGCAGCAGAAAGCAGCTGAGCATCTTCCTGTGCTGGGAATCATGATTAGACTACACTATTTAACAGCTACTGGTAGAGCAGGGGAAATCTCCTTCTAAATAGGACACCCTGCAAAATCCTGTGAGATGTGCTGTAATCCGGGACATTTGGGATCCCTGGATCTTTGGGCAAAGTAATAGGATGCATCACTTTGGGATGGAGGACTAATTGCTTTTATATGTCACAGTAAGCCTAAGTGAGGATATCTTGCACAGAAGCCTCTGAGAGAGGACACCCAGGAGCAATGGTTGCTGTTTAGTTCAAAGTCTGCACCTAGTGTCTCAGGAAAATAAATAAAATACTGAATCAAATGCTTCAAAACTCCCTGTGCTCCTTCCAGAAACCTCAGCAACATCACGCTGTCAGGCTGTCCTCAAGCAGCCAGGGCTGGGTGAGCTGCACTGGGAATTGACTCCTCCTGACCCTCTTCAACTTCAGCCGGACTTGTGCTTGGTCAGCATTTCTGAGCCCTGCCTGCCAGAAGGCCAGAGGGACCACACTAGCCATTCAGTCTGAAGTTTTGCATTCAAACCAGAGAAATCTCTCCCCACAGTATCTGCAACAATGCTGTAGCTTTGCTCGAGTGAGGACAGCTGTTTTGTAAGAATATCTGGGTTTGATTTAAAGGCTTCATCTGATGGAGACTCAACAACGTCCAGATTATTTATGAGTCTCCTTCACTTGTGTATATTTGCAACATACTTGTAGAAACAAGTCTGATTCCAGGTTCCAACTGCTGCCTTTTTCTTCTTGACAAAGGCATGTCCCCACTACCAGCCTCTCCTCCCTCTACAGTTGTCTGCAGACTGTATTTGACTCACAGCAATTCTTCTGTTTTGATCCATTCAGTAGTTCAGCTCACTTTTCACACTAGAAGTGTGTCCTCCAGACCATGGCATGCTCTCAGAGCAAGCGGCACCACTGTGTTCACTGCCTCATCTCATACAGTACCCTCCACATCAAGAGACCAGTGTGCATCAGGGTGTGCTGCTCAGGACCCTTTGCCAAGGAAGGAATAGAGCAGGATGGTTACTGAGCAGCACATTACTTGTTTTCTTCCAACTCATTTTGCATCTGGATCTTCTCAGTGATTCAAGAAGCTTTTCTGTCACTCTCACATGACTTCTCAGAATCTCACATCAAAGAAACTCACAGAATACTGAGAGAATTTGTATGATTTCTGAAACGTAAGTTTAATTTATGAGGGGAATAAACTGGTATGGGATACAGAATGTCAAGAGGATGGATTTCTTTACCTAAAACTATCTTGTTTCACTCTAACTCACCTAAATGGAAAGGAAGGAGGTACTATATAACACCTTCTAAATACCTAGGAATTCTGGAAGAGTTGAGTTTGTATTTGGTTGACCAAATGCCCTCTCGCCAGCATGAGTTTATGAAGGGAGACTCTATGTTCAGTCAGCACTTTCTCCTGGAAACACAGATCTTCCTTCCTTATTCCTGTAGAGACCTCCCTGCATGTATCTCACACCATGTGCTCAGGTATCTACCTCCTGCCTACTGAAGCCCCAGTTCAACCTGTGTGCACAGAGAGAAGCAGGCAGCTTGAGGAGAGCTCAGCAGGCTGTGGGAACCACACAAAGTGTGCCATGGCTGGTTACGTGTGCCATGGGTCACTGCTTCCACGAGCCAGCGAGTCCGTATTTCCTCAGTGCAGAGATGGGGGAGTTATTGACTTCCTCACAATTTTTTTCCCTTGTGCCCTGGGACTGCTGTAAGCAAAATGCTGCTCCAAAGTGTAGGGAGTGGAAGTTAAATAAATAAACCACCAACTGCCTGGAACTGTAGGTTGCAAGTGTTTACACAGAATAACTAAAAAACCCTACAGGCGTTATAGCATGACACAGACAGCATGACAGTGCGCTGAACTTCACTAAACTCTTACATTCCCCAAACTTCAGGCAACATCTTTTGGAACAACTTGTGTTGATAGACTTTAGGCTACTGTGTGCTGAGGCCTGTCCGGTGGATGTACCCTGGTACGTATCACCGACGACTGCCCTAGGAATTGCCACACACCCCTACACACATCTGTGGGGTTTGAAACCGCAGAGCAGTATTGGACTCACACACTGTCACGGGCGAAAGGAGCTTGCTATTTGTACATGGAACTCAGAATTCATTCCTTCAATCAATGTTTTAATAGTTTAACTGTCCAAAGTATCTAACTAGTAGAGAAAAATCTAATTAATAAAACAGTTAAAACTTATACAGAAGGTCCCTTGTTTGTACCTCTGTCCTCTAGTATTGTGCTCACCCTTCCCATGTCCTAAAATCAACAGCTCCTGCTTTCCCTGAGAAAGGGATTAGGAGAGGCTACAATAAGTCATTAGCATTCCATAGTCATTAGCATCCTTCTCTGGGAGGAGTTCAGCGTGGATGGTGACAGCTTCTCCCTCCTTGTTTTGAACCCACTTCTGGCTATTTTTACATATTTTTCTTATGGCAGCCTAGTTCCTCCTCACCAACCCCAGGCCTGGCAGTTGCCCAGGAGCCTCCCCAGGCTCAGATAATGCCAAGGGCTACCTGGCTCCCAGGGGCCATTATGGTGGGCTGGCTCCTGAGCATGGCTAACCCAGGGGAAGGTCAACCGAGTCATGGCCACTGCACCGTCACAACAGCCAGGACAACCCAAAACGAGCTCAGCCAGGGGCACTTAGTCCCTGAGGTGATCAGCTCTGGTGCAGGAGTGTAGAAGAATGAAGCTGGGTTAATTATCATCGATAATATACAGATGTGGGTTGGTTTCAGGGGCGGCGGGTTGGCCGATGTAGATAAGGTGCAGCTGTGGCTGGTTTGGTTAAGAGGTTGGGCAGCCAAGGAAAATAGAGGAGGAAGAAACAGAGAGAAGAGAGAGAACACACACCCTGGAAGAGGAGAGACTAGGAGAAGGCAGCAGAGGGACTGCTATGAAGGGTATGTTGGTATGCGATGGTAAAAGACCTTGCTGCAGCTGGCTCGTTTGGAGAGTGCTGCAACGCAGAATAGGCGGTGGAACTCTCTGATGTGGGGCACAAGGGCATTCCCAAACCAGGAGGACCTCATGGGGAGCTGGGGGAGCCACCGGGAGCCCACAGCCACCACCACAGCATCTGCCTGGACCTGGTGGGGCTGGGAGCAACAGCAGCTGAGTCCCCCACACCTATAAAAGAAGCCCTTAAGGAGCATAAGCAACCAGGGCAGGCAAATCAGGCTTGGTGCAGTGGTTTGGAGCCCTGCCAGCCTGACCAGGGAGCAATGGAACCCACCTGGCAGGAGCCGTGGCCTCTCTAAGATCTGCACCCACCATGACGGGTGCAGGTTCCCAGGCAGAGCCTGGTGGGAGCACACAGCCCCCTGGGCCAGGCCAGCTCCCACTGCCACAGCAGTGCTGGGCGGCGGTGGTGAGCTGCCCCACACAGGGACAGAGCTCCAGGGGATCTGCTACATCACTTGGACACACACTGGTCTACAGGGCTGATGGGATCCGCCCGAGGGCACTTGAGGGAGCTGGTGGAAGCACTCACTGAGCTGCTTTCAGCCATCTATCAGCAGCCCTGGCTAACCGGGTAGGGCCTCCTGACTGGAGGTCAGCCTTGTGACGCCGTCTACCAGAAGGGCGAGAAGGAGGATCCTGGGAGCTACAGGCCCATCAGCCTGATCTCGGTGCTGGGGAAGGTTGTGGAGCAGATCACCCTGACCACCATCACACCACATGTGCAGGGCAACCGGGGGATCAGGCCCAGTCAGTATGGGTTGGTGAAAGGCAGGTCCTGCCTGAGGAACCTGATCTTCTATGACAAGGTGACCCACTGAGTGGGTGAGGGAAAGGCTGTGGGTGGTGTCCACCTAGACCTTAGCAAAACCTTTGATACCATCTCCCACAGCATCTCTGGGAGATACCAGCTGCCCATGGCTGGGATGGGTTTTCTCTGCTCTGGGTTAAAAGCCAGCTGGACAGCTGAGCCCAACGAGCGGTGGGGAATGGAGTTACAACCATCTGGTGGCCGGTCACAAGTGGTGTTCCCCAGGGCTCAGTACTGGGGCCAGTCCTGTTTAGTATCTTTATCAGTGACTTGTACAAGGTGATCAAGAGCACCCTCGGGCAGTTTGCAGATGAGACCAAGCTGGAGGGGAGTGTTGATGTGCCAGAGGGCAGGAGGCTCTGCAGGGGGGTCTGGGCAGCCTGGACTGTTGGGCCAAGGCCAATTGTAGGTGGTTCAACACGGCTCCATGCCAGGTCCTGCCTGTGGGTCACAGCAGCCCCAGCAGTGCTGCAGGCTGGGGCAGGGGGCTGGGAAGCTGCCCGGAGGGAAAGGGCCTGGGGGGGCTGGCTGACGGCCGGCTGGGCATGAGCCCCCAGTGAGCCCAGGTGGCCAAGGTGGCCAACAGCATCCTGGCTTGTGTCTGAGACAGCGTGGCCAGCAGGACCGGGGCAGTGACCATCCCCCTGTGCTCAGCACTGGTGCAGCTGCACCTCGAACCCCGGGTTCAGCTCTGGGCCCCTCGCTCCAAGAGGGACGCAGAGGGGCTGGAGCGTGTCCAGAGAAGAGCAATGGAGCTGCTGAAGGGTATTGAGAATGTGTCTTATGAGGAGCAGCTGAGACAACTGGGGGTGTTTAGCCTGGAGAGGAGGTGGCTCAGGAGGGACCTTCTCTCTCTCTACCACTACCTGAAAGGAGGCTGATGAGGTGGGTGTTGATCTCTTCTCCCAGGTAACAAGTGACAGGACAAGAGGAAATGACTTCAAGTTGCATCAGGGGAGGTTTAGATTGGAAATTAGGAAAAATTTCTTCACTGAAAGGGTGGTCAGGTATTGGAACAGGCTGCCCAGGGAGGTGGTTGAGTCACCATCCTTGGAGGTATGTAAAAGACAAGTAGACATAAGACTTGGGGACATGGTTTTGTGGCAGATCTAGCAGCGCTAGGTTAACAGCTGGGCTAACCTAAATGATGCTATGATAAATTCAGACCAGTCCTGAGGCTCTTTTAAGGTCAAAAGAAAGCCTGGGGACTTTCAGTGGTAATAGGAAAAATTATATTTACTGGTCTGCTAGTTGGGAAAGACTGATAGAAAGAACTCTACCATGTAAGAGAACTCCTTTGCCTAATACTACTTGTAGATGGGCTCCAAACCTGTGTATCTGGGTTTCTACAAAACTTTGTCTAACGGAGCATGCTCTAGCAAACACTGCTGGGACTGAACACACTTGGCATCACTTTCTTGGGCAGCATAGAAAGCCGCTGCAGGTCAGTAGGATAAAATGAGCTCAGAGAACTGGGGGTATATGTATTGGTAAGGTGTAGGAGTTGCAGTCTGAGAAGGGACTGTGATGGAAAAGAGTGCTAAGAGACATAGACAAAACAATAGAGAAGTTAGCCATTTCACACAACAGGTGAACTCTGTCCATCCCTAGCATGTGCTTCTCTCCTTACAGGCACCAGAACTTCATTTGCTACTCACACCCCCTAGTGCTTTCTGCTTCATACATTTGCTGAGGCCACACCCCAAAGCACTGAATTGGGTGTCTACATGAAAGAAAAAAAAACAAAAACCAAAACAACAAAAAAACCCAACCCCCTATCCCACCCACCCCCAAACAAACCCAAAATCCAACCAAACTGGACCTTTCCAGGCCAGGTTTATTTGTAGTAGACTAGAGACTTCCCTGAGGTATATCCTCTTAAGGAGAGTTTTGCCTGTATCAATGGATTCCTGTGAGAAAAGATTTCATAGTAGTGAACTAGCAATATACCAGGAATAAAGTCGTGCAAAAATATCTGAATATTGCTCTATTGTTTGTTAACCGTTTGACTGGGTTGTTCTGCATGCATCTCGCACTGCGGTATCGTGCTGAAACACAAAGCAACTAGACGGAGGCAGGGAAAGCTCCTCTGACGGGGACTACAATAGATGAAGGAGATTTAAGTAGGACTTATATGCCCAAAGTACAATTTACAGATGAGCTGGTGCCTGCCTGTGGAGAACAACTGTAAAGTCTAGGTGACCTCCTGATGTCAAAGAGAACAATCCATCTAACAAGGTTAAAGGACTGGATTTAGATTAATTCAAGAGCTTGTCCAATAAGATAAAGCAGAATGGTGAAGGTAAATATTTGCAGCTTTATTTGCTGTGAGATTAATGTAATTGGTTTGGATTCCTTCACATCCTCCAGCCTCTTCATAAACACAGCGCACTGTTAAATGCTGCAATAATGAAGGCATTTTGTCTTCATCATACTGGAGGGCAAGAAGCAGGGGAGAGCTATTCTTGCAAAATATTAGCCCAGTTTTGCAGACCCCAGAGGATCTATTAATTTAGGTTAGAGTCTGCATCTAAGCAAGGGCTGAGCTTGGTAAGCATGTGAAGCTTTCCACAGCCCCACCTCCATCTCCTTCTGGGCTCTTTTTTCCCCCCTTTCTTTCTTTTCTTTCTTGGTTGTTGGTGGTTTTTTTTGGGTTTTTTTTGTTTTTTTTTTTTCCATATAGCCAGTGCAGAACCTGGGCACAGAGTAACCCAGAGCATGGGGACTTGGTCTGGATTGCCTCCCCAAAGGCTACAAAATAGGGCTTTAGACTGCTAGGAAAACTCCACAAGTCTGTTATCTCACATCACTGCTGTGAGATACTGGGCTCAGAAATCCTGAATCTCAGCTGTCGGATGATAAGTGGAGTAACTGATCTTAAGGAAGTAGGAGATAAGAGAGAAGGGGGAGTTTGACCCTAGTCCGGCCCCAGTAACCAAAGCAAGTGTCTCTCTGTTACATGTAATGGGAAAGGACAACAGGGTTTCTCAGGCAGAAATGCAAGATAAATTCAGCATCACCCCAGGATAATTATTATTTGTTAATAGCTATCTGCCTTCTGTCAGCCACAGCATCACTGGGAGTAGAGGCACCTCTGGAGACCACCCAGTCCCACCCCACTGCTTAGTGCAGGTTCACATTGCTTAGCACGGATTCCCCAGAACTGTCCAGCTGGGTCTGGGATATAACAAGAAGAAAAGCCTTTCTTGTGTTTAAGTGGAATTTAAATGGTATTTCAGTTTTAAATCCATTTTTCCTTGTTCTTTCACTGTACACTGATGAGAAGAGTCTGGTTCCATTTCCATCACTACTGAGTCACTGCAACCACAGGGATCTGTGCCCTCCTTCTCTCCGGCCAGAGCAGCCCCCTGATGGTTTCCTCTAATGCAGGTGGAAACTGAAACAGATTTCAGCTCCCTTATTCAGAAAGTTTGGCTTTCCACCCATTTCCTGTCCTCCCAACACCAACCATCAGAAACACAGATGGACAATGACAAATCGAACAGAAAGCAGCTCTCTTTCACTGTGCAAGCTGCTGGCAGAAGTTTGGTGTTTGGGTAAATGGAGTCCAGCCTCAAAGGATAACTGGCTTCTCAGCACACAGCCAAATTACCCTCTGTGTGGGTATTGATAGGCATGAGTCCCAAACTGGTCATTATTGGAAGCATCTCAGTGATCAGAAAAGTAAGTCTGTACCAATATATGCAAAATCAATGCAAACCTGCATGTCTCCAACGCAGCACAGGCCAGCTGCTGGAACCTGCTCTTGTTTCTGCAGCCCGTCATGACAGCCCCTAATTACTTGCTGTTTGTTTTTTAGGACCATTCAGTGGCTGTTTCGGGTGCTCAGAAACTGTTAAGTACTTTTGGGACTATTTTAAATATCCACTTGTCTGTCTCTTTGCTCTGTGATTTGCTTTCCAACCTGGAGACGTTTATTAGTGGGGTGCTTCACTAGAATTCATACACATTTTATGATTATTGTTATCAAAATGACACTGTCCACATTGGCTTGTATAACAATAATGATACATGACTCGAGCTATTAAGCAAGTCCCAGCCAGAGATACTGATTAGGTGGTTTTGGCTTAGCTATTTAAGAGTAGCAAAAATTGTTTATTGCAAATATCTTATGCAGTGACAGCGATAATGCGTATCATACAGCAAACTATCATGTGGAAAAGGGGAGTTAACTCTGATTTTCCTTTATCCTGAGTGTGTGAAAGCCAAGCGCAGGGGATGTGGCTGGAGGGTAGGTTGCCACATAACAGGGGCTTCAAAGGGGGTGGAAGAGCATTGTAAGCCAAAGCTGGAGTACGTGCTGGTGTAAAAAAGGAGTACCCACTAACCAATGACCCTATCAACCATTTCCACATTACAATTTCTGGAATATTATCAGACTTTCCCATACAATAGTTGAGTGGATTTTGTCATTCTGGATTCCAATATGGTTAGGAGACCGGAGCACCCAGAAGGACTCCTGTTTCAGTAGTGCCTGGATGAGATGATTTAGTGACCAAAACGAAACACCGGTCGTATAACATTGTCTAAACAGCACTTTGTCCACCTGCCTGTGCTACCGTCCCCGATGGTGCCAGCAGGGTAAATGAGGACCGATGAGGGAGGCAGTGCTGTTGTAGGGCTGCTGTCTGTCTTTCAGCAGTGTCTTCAGTCCTCCGAAGCCCAGCACGGGCCCTGCTCGTACAGGCTTCCTTTAGCTCTGAAAGCCTCCACTTCAAAGCAGGACACAAGCATCGCGTTACTATTTCTACAAGCTTACTGTAGGTGACTTCTGATTGTAATATGGATCACATATATGTGAGCATAAGGTAATTTCAGGTCTGTGTTTTCTATATAGGAATTGTCATCAAGTTTAGATCTGTTGCTGTCAGCACAAACCACCTACCCAGAGACCTGAGTTTTCCTGAGGTATTACAGAAAACATTTCCCTTTTTGTATACTCACCATATGCCTTGCTTTGTAGTAGCACAGGATTGGTTCTTCCTGGTCAGAAATCTACTATAGACCTATCCAGTCCCATCCAGCCCCGTATCTCCTCCTTGACAGAAGGGGCTTAGAAAAAAAGTGTAAGACTCATGAAAGCACAGAATTACCTTTCCTTTGTCTCCACACTCCTCCTACCACTCCCAGTAAGAAGGCATTTAGGAATTTCTACACCT
The DNA here is from genome assembly GCF_017639655.2 of Falco naumanni. Classification (NCBI taxonomy): domain Eukaryota; kingdom Metazoa; phylum Chordata; class Aves; order Falconiformes; family Falconidae; genus Falco; species Falco naumanni. The sequence goes on from NC_054054.1 coordinate 117,327,924, forward strand.
GAGATTGTACCTGGACTGTCATGTTGTTATTTGCCTGGATTACCTGCTTTTGAATTTCCTGCCTTTTTTTGCCCTATCCCCCCAGCCTTCCTGTTGCAGTGAGTTCCACAGTTTAATGAGGCACTGCATGAAAAAATGCTTCCGTTTTCTTTAAACTTGCTGAAATGATAATTTCCTTGGGTGACCTCTCACCCTGCATTTTGACAATGTGTGAATAATCTGTCTTCACTTCCTCCTTTATCATTCACAATTTTAGAGATACTGCATTCCTGGTTCCCCAGAGTGAGCCCATGCAGAGAACTTCTTGCAATGTAGCTTCCCAATCAAACCCATAAATCAGCATTGGCATAATACTGGAGCTGAAAAACATCTGTTATCTGCTAATGCCAACAGTGAGTTAGAAAAATAGAACTATTTATAGAAAAAGAGGACCTGTGCCTTAAAATAATGGGGGACTGAAACACAGGTGAAACATGCGGTAGCAACCCAGCCTAGTGCCATGCTATGTAGCCTGGTAGCTCCAGCTCTGAGTTTGTGAAGTGCTCTGTATTTGAAGCTAATATATCCTGGTAATTGAACGAGCTAGGACTGATCACCAGCTTCCCATCTGAGCATCTTCGCTGATTTAACACAAGCCCTTCTTATTATAATAGCCCATAATCAGGACTGGTGCTGCTGACCTGGGGAACTGGTCAGCACTGAGCTAATTACATGCAACAACCCCTTTCTGACACCTCTTGGGATTAAGTGCCAGGACCTGCTCTCAGGATGCAAGTTAGCATTTCTAATGGATGTATCTGCACAGAAGGGGCTCTGGGCAGCTATCAGGGATAAAGAGGGTCTCTAATTAGGAGTCTAAATAATTCTGCCCTGCCCACACTGATGACCACTCGTCTGCCAATGGAAGTCTTTAAAGGATGCTGCAGACCCTAGGACCTATCAACCCTGCTGGTGTGAAGAAGTGGTAGCCTTGGCTAAGGTGACAGCTCCAGATCCTCCTGCAATCAAAAGGTGGGAGAGTGCTGGATCAGTCCCTCCCAGCTGCGGAGGAGTCTGGAAAGAAGACTGCGGGTATTAGGAAGGTGGGAGGCGAGGTTTAATACCACACATCACAGGACACTTCCTGAGATGTTTCTGAAATTTCAGAAGTCAACAGTGTTGTCTGCCCCCACTGTATCCTGGATGTGGCCAGCACAGGATTCATCAGGTTCACCCTGGGCTGACAAGCAGCCTGGACACTAATGCTGTAGATAAATGAGTGTTCAGTAGGGAGGAGGTTTGAGGAACAGTGTAAAGCCTTCATTTGTTTCTGTCTCATCCTCAGGAGCCTTTCCATTATGTCAGTAGGGAATATTGCCTGAAGAATTCAGGTGAACAATTAGCAGTGCCCAGCTGCTGTCTCTGCAAACACGTTTCTGGTCAGTTTGGGGAAAACCTATTTTCACTCCTGTTCACAATTTCCTCCTTCCTCTGTGCCTAGCATAACGGTACCTTAGCAAATTTTTTGGCAGAGCAGCATCCCAGCAGGGGCCACTAGCTCCTGGGAACAGGGTCTGCATTTGCAAAATGAAACGTTTGCAAATTTCCAAAAGCTCAGGCAAAGGAAAATGTTTCAGCCGCAGGGAGAAGGAGACACTAGATATGCATCCTAGTACCCACAGCACTCATATACAGTCATTTTTCCATGGGAGTCTTCCTGCCTCAGTGGACTGAGTCATTCCAACTCCAGAGCAGAAAACAATGAAGAGAGCTGGGTGACCACAGTGTTAGGGTATTCCGGGGGACTCAGCCCAAGAGGTATTGGAGACGTGGGTGAGGAAAAGAGGAAGCACACATGGCTACAAAGCAGCAGGCACAGCTGTCTGTACATATGGCACTCGTAATACAAGCACATGGAGCCCTAAATGGCGCGTCCCCTGAGCTTTCTCTTAGGAAGCTTCGTGCAGCATAGCCTTGCAAGAAATCCCAGGGTTCACCCACAAGGGTAGCAGCTGCCCAAAAACTCTGATGACATCCAGAGGGAAAGGCAAGGAGGGTGTCTGCATTTACTCACCTGGCCCTGAGTCCTCAAATCTAAAAGAAGACTTCTGTATTCATGTTAGGAAATGGTTCCTCTTCAAAGCAAGAAAAAGCAGTTAGCACAGGCAGCATTTTCTAGGGAAACCTTGGTCATCTGAAGGTCACCGGTGACAGTAAAAGGGAGCTGGGTTGTCTCTGGGAGGAAAGTGAAAGCAGCCCTGGCTGCAGTTTCTAGCCTGCAGTAGAGATGACCAGAGCACCCGGTTTAAGCATGCAACCAGCACATGGACAGCAGGCACTGCTGCTGGCTGCAGCAGCCGCTGGAGGTCACAGCCAAAGCTGGTGCCAGGCAGCACGTCCTGGAGGCCCTCTCAGAGGGAGAAAGCTGAGGGAATATATTTTGGAGCTTGTACCAAAGAGCACCATCAGACCTGAAGTGCTGATATCAACCAAACCATCAGGAAATCCTAAGGGAAGAGAGGGGACATCCCAGCTCTTTGTCCTCTCCGGTCCCTTCTAACAGTTTGCGGCATTGCCATATACTGGATATGGACACAAGGTCCATCCAATGTGTCTTTCTGGCCGTGCCAACAGGTATTGCCAGCAGCATCACACTCTCCCACTGTCTGAACTGAGGGACTGCCTTTCCTGATGCTTTCCTTCTCTGGCTTTTCTCTTCCTGAGCCAAACCAGTTTTTAAATTGCTCCATCCCCTGGGGGCTGCTACTGGAAAGCAAGAGAGTCCCGAAATTCTTGTTTTCTTTTTGAAACCCTGCCTTCACAGTGGCTGTTTGTCACTCCTAGGGGCTTTGCCTACTCCAAGCACAGTTATGATAGCACAGCCCTGGACTGAATGTGCTTTCTCCTGCCTTGCACAATACTCGCACTCCTTCCTTTCCTGAAGCTGAAATGCTGGGGATTTAATAAGAGATTCAGGAATTGTAATACGAGTAATTTACAAAACATTTAATTCACTCTTTGAGTTATCGTAGCTGAAGTCACTTGAATTGCAAAGTGATAACACTTTCCTTTCTAAACGGAAACCATCATATGATCTACTTAGTAATGTCTTTATCATTCTTTAATTGCTGCTTTTGTTTTTAAACAAAAAAATAGGCATGAAAAGAAGCCAAGAAAAGTATATATTTACATAAAAGTAATTCAGATACATGAATGAAAGGAAATGAACCAATTTAACAGGCAGGAAAGGTTAAAGATGATTACATGCCTTATAATCTATGCAATCTCTTTGCAACACTGCTCATTCTAGACCATGGTTACTGTAACATAAATAGTCCTGTATTTTAGACCATTCCTTTTAAATCACTAAAAAAAAAGTATTTTTAATACATTAGGTGGAGAATGATGCTGCTTAAGGAAATGGGTTGGTGCAAGGGATGAGCACACACCTGGCTTTTTTGCACGCTGTGTAGAAATGTCCTCCAGATGTTTGTGGGACCTGGAGAGCAGCAGGCTGAAATTTCAGCCCTTGTCAACAAGGCACTGCGTTCCTCCCCAGATTGTTGTGACCTTGGCAAAACACAAACCACTGTGAAACTGGAATGCCTCATTAAACAAGCACAGATCAGAAGAAACCCCATGCGGGTCCCCTCGAAATGTTCTCAGTTGGCTGAGCCCAGAGGAGATGTAGGGGGGGAAATTACTACAGGCACTGTAGCACTGAGGGGACCCACCTGGGACTGAGCTGGGCCCTGGCCATACACAGCACAAAGCTGTACCCAGTCCTGCAGAACAGATAGTCCAAACATGCAGCCAGTGGGGAGAAACACACAGAGAACTGGTGAAACCTAGCTAAGCTCTCCAGTGACAGAAATAAAACCTCATTCTTTCACCCTGGCATCTTGCAGATTTTCTGCATTGCAGTTCCTTCCTCCCTCTCATCTTTGCCTCCTTATCAAAGCTTTCCCAGGTTTCCCTCCTCAGTTTTATTTCTGTCTCCCGCTCAAAGCTTCAGTGCTTTCCCATGCTCATAGTGGTCTTTTGGGGTTCAAGAGCAGGAGGCTTTTCCATCTTTCTTCTTCAAATCTCCATTTAAGAAATTAGTCCTCAGAAGCCCTGATGCCAACCTGATCATCTACTGTCCTGCAGAGCTCCAAGTCGGAGGGCATCTCTTAGACATGAAAGATCAGAGTCCATGTAAATGAGCCAGCACAAAGCTGGCACAGTGGCTGTGATGTGACTGTCTGCTTGAGTCCTTGATGCGCTCTGGAAGCATGCTCTTTTAATCTCGTGGCTGTCTTCAAAGCAATACCACGCAGAGCCTGCCCCTTAGCAGAGCTTGCAGTCCCTGCCCTGTCCTGTTTGCCCTGGCACCCCAAGGAATGAAGATACACACGTTCAAGTTTTCTTCCCCTCTTCATGGAAGATTAACAAATTCATGCCCATTCCTTTTAGGGGAAGTCATAACTGTTGCAAGGCAGTTCAAAGAGCTCATCACCACTTATTTATGCATGCTGCTTAATTCTGTGATATTTCCTCAGTTCTGTGAATGCCTTGGGCATTCTTCTTACTACTTCACCTGAAACCAGGACAAATGGAACTGGTTCTCAGAAATTCAGGCTTTCCCTTTCAGTGGAAGGCAGTTCACACATTTCAGATATGAAATTTCAAAGTGCACATGTTTCAGTAGTACATTGAAAAATATGAATGAAACGCAACACATTGGAGCTTCAAAATAGCCTGGGGTGAGATTTTTCTGATGAGGAGGAGGGGTAACTGAACAAAAAAAAAAGATAATTTTATGCACAACCTGAGATGGAGCTGAGTGCCCTTTTATGTCAAAAAACGATCATCCTATTTTTGAAACAGTGCCTTTTTTTTGTCTACGTGAAGCAGTCCCAGCGAGGGAGGACTGTAGCTGAACTATTCTCTTTTACATTTTTCTCACAAATCTGTGCTATGCATGTGCAGGTGCAAGGGTAGTCAGTAGGGAAAAAAACCGAGATTTTGGTTCCAAAAGCATGTCAGTGCTACTAAGGAGAAATTCCTTTAGGCCCCAGGAAGCAAGAGTCATTCTTTCTCTGTTGAGGTCATACACTGGGAAGAGACAAATGTCATAGCCCATGCTAGAAGGCTTCAAGGTCATTTGTGCTGTGCTAGCAACAGTGATAGCCAGACCTGTATTTTCAGTCAGTTCTGGGACTGCACAAACTCCACTGTAATTCCTGGGAAATCGCCTTTTTGACTCATCTCTGAGGCTGAGCTGTGCAGACTGGCCCCCTGTGTTTTTCCCAGACTCTCCCTGCTTGCCATTTGTCCTGCTGCCTGAGCGTTTTTCCACATGGCTTTACAAAGCCCCAAAGTTCAGTTGATCATAAGGAGGAAACATCTGTCTTTCTAAAAAGCATTCATCCTGACTTTGTGTGCGACAGAAAGAAATTATTAATGGGCAGCCTTCCCTCCAGCGTGCATAATAACAGGGTGCACAGAGCTGGATAATCCACGAGCAGTGAGGTCTCCCATGGCACCTGCCAGCAGCAAGGGTAGGAGGTACCAAAAAGGGCAGTGATGAGACACACAGAGAAAATTGTAAAAGTAGAAGGCAAAGGGATACAATTTTGTATTTGCCTCCAAGTACAACCCCCTTCATTGAAAGATGTATTCAGCACCCTGCCAGGATCCAGAGTGATCGGTTCACCTGACCCTAGGGGCTACGTAACAGATACATAGAACCAGGAAGAGCCACATATGTACCTTAGAGCTCTAGGGAAGAGAAGGGCTGGGAAAAGAGAGAGCTGAGCTACGACCAGGGCTTCCATTGCAGGGCAGACCTGCCCCTGGTGTGCAGCAAGGCTGACAAGTGAGAATGATTTCTGTATGGCCTGCTGGCTCCCTCCCTCCCGTGGCCGGGGACTCATAAACCCCAGAAATTCCTGTATCAGGGCAACCTCGCTCCTGACCACAGGATATAACCCAGCCTGGAGCTACACATGAACTGCTGAAAAGCTGGAAACACAGGCTCACCATTCCAGTGGAGAGGTATGCAAGCCACTAACAGGCTATCCAGCACCATCAGCTGGACAGCAAGGCAGCAAATAATTGTTTAGTCAAAAATATTAATAACTGATGCCACAAAGCTCAGGCAGTGCATTAAGCTACAGGTGACCAGGACTGCAGAAGACCATTTAACGAGGGAAAAAACAGACAGCAGTAGCACAGAACACAGCAAGTGGTTAAATTACAGAGCAAGCTGAAGAGTTGGCATGATTGATTAATCTCTATCACAGCATCAAGAAACTATGAAACAAACATACACTCTGGTGGGCTTTATCTCCCAAGTGACCAGCAAAAGTGTCAGGTTTGGCTGCTGTTTATCAGGAAGGTGGTTTGTATGCAGCCAGTGTAGTGGCACAGTTAGCAATCCACGCAGAACACTTTCTGACGGATATGGACAATGCTGCAGACCAGCCAGAGAGATGTGGTCTCAGGCCCAGGGGATGGAGCTCTTCCATGGCTTTGTGCTGCTCCGGCAGTGCCAGAGCCACTGCATCTTAGCACGATGGCTGCAGATCTGAATTAATATGGCACCTGAGGTTTCCATGGGAAGCAAAGGGGGAAACTGCGGCTCCCCCAAGGCAGCTCTTTATTAGAATCCTGGTACCTGCTGTCATTGGTGACACATTCAACAGCTTGGTAGAAAGAGACATTTTAATACTTAGAGGAACAGCAAATCTCATAGCGAGCAAGTGAAATTTCCACATGCAGCCTGCTTTTTGTACTGCACTGCCTTTCCCTGCTCCAGCTGTGCCAGCAGTGTTTCCAGGACCTCTTTTCAAGCTGCTTTCCTTCTGCTGCCCATAAGCATGCATGTTCTTTGGCTGCTGAAGAGCTCACCAATGGGGAACGTGGGCTCAGCCTAAATCCTAGCCGCCTACAAGTCCCTAAAGTCCTTGAGCCGGGCAGTGTCAGGGTCCTCCTAAGCAGAATACGCCATGGAACTCCATGCTTTCTGGGTGCATGAAAGGATGCTGTGGGCAGATGAAAAAGATGAACGTGTCCAGGCTCAGCTCAGAGCTCCAAGGCTGTTCATGGAGCAGAGAGGGGAGTGCCTCCCAGCACAATGAAGTCCAAAGCATGTGCTGGATGTTTCTTGAGTGGTCCAGTGGGTCACACTGGAACTTGTCCTGTAGACCTGCTCCAGCCTTAAGGCCACTTGTGCATGACAGTGCCACGGCAGTATCACAGCTCTCGACACTTATCCCACTGACCTAGTGAGAAAAGCTGTCCTGGGAGCAAAACTCAGATTGATGTAGAGCAAAGGTTTAGCGGAAAGGTTTAGCATAGAACAACAATGGCAGAACAAAGGGTCTGAGACCCCCGAGGCTCTGAGGAAGGCATCGCTGTCCTGTACAGCCTACCCTCTAATTGTGAAGTATTCTGCTTAGCCCCTGTGGACTGTCACTGTTTGCAGCCAGTCCCAGAAGGTGACAATGGATGCTGCTCTACCAAGTTGACAGGTGGAACTGCAATGATCCAGGATAGCTCCAGGGATTGTGCAAAGGACAGTGAGTCCTACAGTCCGCCCCGCTGTAAGGCAGAGAGCTGGGAGGCACAGTATCAGACACTGCAAGTACTGGCTTCTGCTTTGAGGGGAGTTTTCCTGTAAGGACTTCACCAGGTAATTTGCCCCAGCAGAACTGTTTCTGTTGGCAAGCTAATGCTGAATTACAGTGGAATCTCACTGTAAATACTTGTGTCATCCAAAGTGATTGCCGGGTGAGACCGATCACAATAATGTAAATGGTGTTCAGTAAGAAGCTGCTGACAGGAAGGCGCAAACCAGTGCAATATTGCGCTGTTGTAAGTGCTGTGTCTGCTCTTCCTGATGAGTCAGAACAGAGAAAGAAAGCACAGCAACCCCCTGCTTCTTGCAAGCCATGAGGAAGCTAACACAGCCTATGCTTGTATCCCTAGCACATGATCGAGGTCGGACACTCCATCCCTCCCAGTCCCAGCTTTGAGTTTGCTAGTAAGCACAGAGTTATTCTTTTTTTTCTTATCACCTTATTTTATTTTTTTCCTGTGGAGGCAAGGTATCTGTACTTTCACTTATTTCTGTGTTCTTAGCCTTGTTCCACTTCTCCAGACCTTTACCTATTTGGCTTTGGCTCCAAGTACCAGGGGTAAAACATATATTTGTGGAATAAGTAATTTTAGAATTTGATCTTGCTAATTATTACCTTCATTATGGCTCAGTCCCAAGAGAGCGCTTGAGGTTTTGAAAGCTTTCTAATCAAATTGTTCTAAAGCTCATTTTGAGGTTCATTAAAACATGCAAGGATCTTTCATCTTTATATATCTTTTGAAATTGCTAATGCTCTTAAATAAAATAGGAGTCTCGTGAAAAATGCAGCATGGCACCAAATATACCAGGAAGGACTTCGAAGAAAGGAGTGAAGAGGGTTGCAATTTAAAAGCTTTTATGGAGAAAGTTTTCCAGGTTAGTTAAAGATAATGAAGTGGGAAAAGTTTTGTGGGTTCAGCAGAGAGAAAAATTAGCTTCTGGACTAAGGTGAAGAGTGAACCTGCTGGAATTGATCTCAAAAGGCTGGCATAAAACCCTAAGGACAGTTCTAGAAAATGATGGCTGTTTGACACTGGGTCACCAGCACTGTATCCAGCTCAAGGAGGATCAGTAGTCCATGCAATAAGTCTGTGAAGAAAAACATACCAGAAGGGAAGAAGGTCAGCTAATTTTCAAGTCACCTTCATCCATAAAATGCTGCTTTACCTGCTATGGGTGGGATGTCGGGAACCAACTTTGTTACTTTCCAAGTACATTCTGCACATCACCAGTTATTTAATAGCTTGGATGTCTGTAGCCATAAGGGAATCATGACCATATTTTTCCTTTTAATTTACAAGATTGTTTGCACACTGGGATGCCAGATGGCCTGAACTTTAAGTTAGAAGATAATGAAGTCAAATACCAGCCTCCCATCCTGAGAGGAGGAAACAAAATCCCTCTGAATAGACAGCTTCTTGCTGAGTGCTCACAAACATTTCCATGAAGGGTTTAAAGCCTCTGCAGGGGCAGCAATCACACCAGCAGGTTAAAACATCACTCCAGTCCTTCCTTAACGATGACCTCAGGCTATATAAGAGAGTAACAGCTGCAGACCCTTTATGCCTGCTATGGGACGTGAAGTCCATTGGATAAGTAATTACAGATTCCCAAATCTTGCTTCCAATCAGTACTTCTCTCTGCCCCTGCACAGTCCTCTTCTCCCGCGAGGTGCACAGCCTTCTGTGACCAAGCTGACCCTGCTCTCTGTGACCTTGCTGCAAGGCTGGAGTAGTTGGAGCAAAAGGTCCCAAAGACTTCTCCCTGCAATTGTGAATTTCACCGTGACAAGCACCTGTTCAAAATAAGACATTGCAATCACTACATCAAGCTAGTTGTGGACAACAGAGGAAGCAAAGAACATCACTTACAGGGCAGATAAGCCTCTTCAGGGAAGTCTTTGTTTCTACCTGCTCAGGAGAAGCCTAGATGGACAGGTCAGATATCTGTGCCATCATCATTTAGAGAGAGGAGAAAAGAGTTCTCCCACTGTCACTGCAAACCACAGGTTTTCACACCCCCAAAATGCTGTTGATGTGATTGGTTCTAAAAACATTACTGGCTTCAAAAAGAGAATGTCACTGTCCTGCTGAGGCAGTTCGGTGCCATTTCCCGCAGGAGGGTGCCTCTCCAGCCGGGGAGCGAAGCCTAACAGAGCTGGGTGGTCCAAGCCAGACCGTGATACGGCAGCCTAGAGAGCTCTGCCAGTGAGGAAATGAGGTTTGGTCTCCTGAAACTAAATCACTGGATTGCTCCCAAGAAAACTCTTTATTGCTAGACTTCATGTTGCAAATCTTTTCAGTGCCTTTGGTGGAGCCTAGTTAAGTGATTAGCACTGCAATAGAGAGAGTAGCTGTCTTCACACTTGTCCTGTGCTTTTCTCCTTTTCTTTCTATATTACTGCAGTTGTGGTTTGGTTTTCAGCAGTATTCAGTGCTCTCTATGGGGAAACGATTGGCACTAATTGATAAAACGCTTTCATTTACTTGGTGACAGAATTATTAGAGGCTGATAATTGATGGAATGATATCACACAGCTTTTTTCCAATGATCACATTAATTATATATCCCTCCTGCTTTCTTGTCTACAGCACTGTTGCTTCCATTCATGCTCATTTAACTAGATTGTGCATTTCATTAGAAAACAATAAAGTATGATTATATATAGGAAGAATCATAGCCATAGATAGTGGCTTGAGCTTCACAGTTTAAGATTAGGAAAGCAATCATCTTTAGAATGTATTTTGGAGAAGAGGAGTATTTGCTTCATTTGTTCAGTGAGATGCTGGTCCAGAGTCCGTTGAACTCAGGAAGCCATCCTGTCAGTTCAGTGTGATGTGGATCTGCATGTTAATGAGGTCATCACAGTGAAAGGGGTATTAGCAGGTGTTTCATAGCTTTCCAGCTCTTTTTAATAAAGGTTAAGTAAGAGTTCAGTCTTGGGAAGACACTGTGGAGTGTGAAAGAATTATTTTAGGGGACATGACTCTTGAAAAGGGGGTTGTGTGAAAGTTGTGAGGGTGCCGTGGTCTCTCATTAGAGATCTTAGATAGCTCTTTTCTGTAAACCAGATTTCAGTGCCTGAGCTGAGGTTACAGAAGGAGAAAATTACTGTCATGTTAATGATGAGTTTTCCTCGGAACTCATTTCATTCATGAATGTAACACATCACAGCTAGGATGAGGTCCACCCCTGCTCTGTTGATTTCTTTCCCATTACAAGGTCGACGTTACCACTGAACAGGTCAGAGTGAATAGAAGACGCATTCTTAGTTTTGCAACATGCACTCAGAGATATAAATCTCTGTGCATGGGTGAGATGGGCTTCATAGCGCCTCTGCTGCTGCTACTCTGTCTCTAGTCCTTGTGTGAGCAGGCCTGGATAGCCTTGATCCCAGCCCTGCTCTGAACTTGTCTGGATCTGTGTCATTTCTGCTCTGTGTATCCCTCCCTCTCAGTCCTAAAGGCAGGACAGAGGCTTTGGGTTGCCTTGTTTTACGTAGTCTAATAGGCTGTGCCTGTGTGAGAAAAGGGGCTGTGCTGCAGGTGCCTTGGTGGGGGATGGATAGCAGAGGTACCATTCACCTAGTAATGTTAAAGACCCGAAGGTTGCTGATGTCAGCTATTAGGGTTACGTCTTGCTCCCTGTAGCCCTGCACGACTGTGGTAACCCTTTCTGATTTGTGCATGAGAAAGCCATATGTGCAATTTATTTTTGCTACCTGGGGAACTGAGCCCACTAGACCCCACAGGTACAGGTAAACACGGCGGCCGTGTCCTGCAGAGAACACCTTTCCAAACTGCAGAAAGAAACCAAAAGGCATTTGTCATGGTATGGCAGTGGAGGCAGAGGGTGGTCCTGCTCTGAGCTGCTGCGTGTCTTGCAGCTGCCACTCCCTCCATGGATTTCTGCCCCACTGGTCCCTTAGGAGGACACATCCCATAACTCATTTTGTTGAACACGAAAAACGAGACATCTTCCTGTGGAAAAGGGCTGTCTTGAGGGATTTTGATACCTTTGGCTACATCCAGCTGCCTAGAACCCCAGGAAAGCTTTTAACTGGCACGTGGAGACTGCGCACAAAGCCGAGGGGAGAGCAGCGCTGGGTTCAAAGCCACTGGAGATGGAGGCTGCAGTAAGAAACCCAGGGCTGGTGTTTCTCTGTCAGTACTTTCTGCTATTTTCTGTACAATATTTTTAGCCAGTCCATTCATTTAAGAAAGAGAACAGACAACATGGTATATGAAGTTCTGATCATTGCAAAGACTACAGTGCTCCTGCAATGCCACTCTGAACCTTCCTTTTGACTTCTTCTGGGCATGTGAATGTATATTCACTTTCATTACTCATGGAGGTCCCATCTTAGGAGGGCAATAACTCCAACCTAGCAGAATTCAAGCAAATGCTTTGTAAATTGGGTCATTTGTGCAAAAAAGACAGGTGTGTCCTTCTCCACAAGGCAAACATACTTGTGTGGGATTTGTGGAGTCGCCATATGGTTACAGTTCTGTAACAAACTGCACATCTCTGCTGTGAATGTCTCTTAAAGCCTTTTTATGCTGGGTCTTAAGGACAGTGGTCTTGACTCCCAGTAGTTTTGGTGGGAGCAGAGCTCATTCCCACACAAATAAAAGCAGCGCTCCCACCCAGCACACACCACACAGAGAGAAGAAAACGCAGCTGCAGACTGCAGTGAAGGGAAGCACTGAAAATCCTGCAGACCCTGCCTGTCCTGCTCCCTGCCCTCTGCTTTCTGTGCCTTCTAGAGATGTGATTGAGGGGTTCACTACATCTGATGTGCTTTTAGTCTCAGTTCTTAGAAAGCAATGATTACAGCTTGTATCTATGATCTTGTGTTTTGGTTAAAAAGAACTCAAAAGTTCATTTCTCTATTTCCTGGTTAGGAAAAATTGAGCCATAAAAGTTTTTAAAGTCTTCGTACACGATCACAAGAAAACCAGTTCAGGATAAAACCAAGATGAATGGAACATCAGTGGTCTTATGTTACAACCCAAGGGACTTAGAATTTTTCACACTCAGATGATGCTAGAAAATAAGCCATGAATTGGGCCTGAGCCTGGCCTTTTTCCACTGGCTTCCATCCAAGTACAAATAGGAAAGAAACCCTCAAACTGTCTCTAAGCAATTGGACAGACAACAACTATAGTTGGTTGTGGTCCTACCAATCTACAGGGGTAAGAAAAACAGCTGTGTCGTTTCAGTTCACTGGTCAAACAGGAAAGAAGTGTAAAATTGCTAACAGACAAAATGACTTGCCTTAGCTTCAGAGACTTTTGTTTTCATTTTCTGTACACCAAAGCAACCAAATTTAGCAAATGTTAAAAATCAAAATACTTAATTCTGCAGATGTCAAGGGAAAAATGCTCTTATTGTTCTGAAGTGAAAAAACCCCACACCTTTTTTTATTATCCCAGATAGAATGAACTTAATAAATTCACTGTGAAGATGGATGCAGTCAGCCTGAACTCACCTCATTGGCAAACTTTCTTCCTTTTTTTTCTCTCTACTCACCTCAGTTCTAAACCTCTCTCTGTCCTGCCTACCTTCTTAAAATCTCCAGATCCTCCTGACTCCAGCACTGAGCTCTGCTGTACACACTTGCATCACCCACAGCAAACTCTCAAAGACCCTGTCATCTCAGCCCCTAACTCCTCTGGGATCATGCAGCTGCTTTTATGTCCTTGGGATGACTGATTAAGCTGTTTCCACAGGTACTGCGCATTATAGGTCATAATCCTGTTCCTGCTGATCAGGGGGATAAAACCCTTCCAACTCAGAAAAAGCTGTCAGTGGATGCACCTTTACATCCCAAGTTTCTTGGAGGGTCAGAAACAACTGTCTTTAGACTGGGAGGTAGGGGCAGGCTCATTTAGCAGTATGCAAGCTGTGGATGCTCCCTCCCAAGCTAAACAAAGAACTGGGCTGGCTTGTACTGTACTATAGGGACTGCTTCGTTGCAGCCCTCTCACCGTCACATTCCCAAGGTCTTCCAAATCTTTGTAGCACAACGTGGAAGAGCCCCATCTATCTAATTCTCCAAATGCTAGGCAATTTGCTGAGTTTGATAGGCATGTTCACAAACTATTGTAGCATTCCTAATTCATTTAGTGCTCGCTGCTGTGCCAAGACTAACGCTTCATTAGAGACAAGGAACAAAACATGCTTCCTTATATACACTCACTGCAAGCCTCCCTGATTTTGCATGCCATCCTTCTAACTCGATTTAGCATAGGTAAAAAATTTGTACAAAGCAGAAGTTAAACCCAAATCCTACTATACAAACCTTCCCTTCTATCTGCAGGGTCTGTTTCCCTTTGAAAAATGCTCTTTCATACACTCCTGTTGTGACCTTTACTAGTTTTAATCACCTTTGGTTCCCTGAAGCTGGTTCACTCAGCTTCAGTTACAAATATTCAGCTAATATTTTGCCTCTAACTGTGGTTACAAACCAAAAAAAACCCTGTTCAGCAGGAGTGGCAGGGTATTTTTCTAGTGCTATGCCTTTAAATTATATATCCATAATCTCTTAGAACTGCACCGTTCAAACGAGGTCATGATGGCGTGCATCAAGGTGAGATTCTGGGAGTGGCAAAAGTTCCCACATGTGGATTGGTGATGAGGAGCAGGGGAATGATAAAAGAAATAAGATTGAGGAAGGTGAAAAATACAGTGTGTGGTACTGCACATGCATCCCAAGTAGGACAGAACTGCAGGTGTGATGCGACATTGGAACCAGGGATGGGTGCAAGGCTGTGCAGAAGCTAAACTACCTTGGCAGGAGTGGGGCTCACCCTGCTCATGACTGCATTGAAGAGCCTCTTCACTTCCATTCATCTAAACTCTGCATTTTACCCCTTATGGACCATGCTCTATTTAACATACAACTAAGTTTGCTCCTCTCTAAATGTTGATTTGCAGTTCCCCCTGCACTCTGCCCTCTTTGATCTGCAAGTTCTTTAGGACTGGAGTGACTGTGAGCACACACAGCCCAAGCATAAAGAATTATCTAGGGGTACCTATTCACAAAACCGAAGGAATTAAATACATTGAGTCAAACTGCTTCTATCGACAGCATTTTGCTGCTGTTCTGGCTTGTGAGCCAAACATACGGCCTTCCTTGCAATGGGAAAAAGGATTCCCCTGACAGTTATCGCTGACATATGAGACAGGAAAAACTCTTGATTTGGTCTCCCCTGGCAGCAGGAGGCATCTGTGGTGCTGGGAGCACTGGGACAGGGCAGGAAAACCATAAAGGGTATTGTAGAGAGGAAGGGGAAAACTGTTAATTTGGATTGAAACCAATCCTTTGTGTCAGTCAGAACTGAAGGAAGGGAGGCTCTAGTGTCAGGCAGTACTGGAGAGATACTGCTAAAAATGCAGAAAATGAGATAAAAGGCAGCACCTGGAAGAAACTTCCCTCTGAGGGATGAGGTGGGTTTGTGTCTCTTGGCCTCAAAGGTGGACACTGATTGACATTCAAAAACACCAGTCTGAAAAAAACGGCACCAAAATGCCCTGCATGTGTGAGCGAGGGAGTGGTGGCCGGGGGGACAATGCCTGAGCAGGGAGTGAAGTGCATGGAAAAATCCAGTGTCTTCACAGTGAAGTCTTCCTTTGGACCATTGTTACTGACGCATTGGAGAAATATCTGGGTGTAAGCCCCTGCCAAGGAAGCAAACAGGACAGGGAGAAAGAAAAACAAAGCGAACTGTGCTCCTCACAAGGATATAAACAGTCCCAGACAAGCCCCTGCTGATGGAGGTCTGCGCTTGAGTGGCCTCCTGCAACTCTGCCTCAAACAGAGGGAAAACAGATTTATTCAGGGAAGGTCCGAGCGGCAGAGTTCACGTCAGGATTAACTCTGACCAAGGCCAGGACTCTGTTCTATAAAGTATGTTCAAGAAGCTGGTGGGCCTTTGGAACAAAGCTGTTTCATGTTTCCACAGAACAGGTCACTTGACGTTCCTTGAAGACTTGGTTTTAATCCACATTTCAGAAAATAAGCCTACCTTTTCATCTCCTTGTATGTTTCTGACTGTCAATGGCACAAAGGCCAAGATCTTGTCAAAAGCTATAGAAATGCTCAACAGAAATGGACCTGGAATGCGTAATATAAAACTCAGTTGTCTGGGATGCGTTTGGCTTCCTCACCTGGAAGCAAACCTTGTCCTGGACTGTGAGTAAACAAGGAATTGTCAGGTTGATGGAATTAGTAATGGCTTTATTCAAATTATTTATATAGCATATTCAAGACACGATGCCTCAGAAGAGGTTTCTAGAGATAGAAGCAAATACCTGGTGTCCCAGAGCCAGTGTGTGCAAAGCCAAAGCTTCATGGAGAAAGCAGCAAGTCACAGAGCCAAGGCACGACAGAGTGGAGATTTGTATCAAGAAAATACGTTAGCACTGTGCTGAGAAGCCCCTATAAATAACTTTCCTCCCAGGAATGGCACACATCAGTCACGCTGACTCCAGGTTTACAGATTGTGTACTGCTCTCTCTTTACGTACCAGATTAAACAGCCTGAAGCTGGCTAGTTGCACTAAGCATCAGGGAAGCAGATTCTCGTATTATTTATTGCTGTGTTGCGCTAGGTGCTGGTACCTGTGGAGGTGCCACAGGGCCTTGAGACAGGGGTGACAGGAACAGGCTTCCTCAGGGCTGTGCATGGGGCAAAGGCACCATCCTGCGTGCAGTTGACACGCCAAGCATAAGATAGGAGACGGCAGGCGGATTTAGAGTCATCTGGGTGAATTATGTAGAACTATTTTGCCGCAAGTTCTAACCATGCCTCCTGCACAGGTTCTGACATGGACTTCATTGGACTGAGGGGAGCCTAAAGTGTACATCTACAGACACACTGTCCCCAAGGGGCTTAGAGGTAAAGGACTGAAAGTCCCAAAGTCTGTAGAAGAAAAGGAGCCACCCTGTGTCTGACCTGTGTGTGTTCGCTGCCTGATTCACATTTCATCTTCATCGCTTTGGACTGCAAAAAGCTTTAATTACAGCCTGTCCTCCCGTGGTTGGGATGATTTACGTGTTGTCACAATGTCATTACCACTGTCCCAGTAGCAAATGGAATGATACTGGCTGCACATAATCCATAATCCTGGGTGGGCTAAATTGCAGTCGCCCAAAGAGCTGCCCTGAGTGATACAGGAAAAATCACATCACTTCTGTCCCTTCTTTCCTAACACATGTAATAGCAAGCTTGATTCGGGACTTTGTATTAGACTACTTTGAGGGATGGTGATTAAAACTCTGTGCTAGGTAGTCCAGTCTGCAGAACTGGTGCAGGGAGAAAGCTAGAGCAAGAGAAATGCAAGGCGCAGAAAAGAAATGATTGCATCTTTCTGTTATCGCTTACCCTAGCATTAAAACATCAAAAAGTTGTCCTCCAAAACTCATGAAATTTTAAAATACTATTTTTTTTTGTACTGTGTAAATCTGCTGAATTTGTGCATACTGCATGTTAATTTTTTCTCTCCAGCCAGCAGGACTGAAAACTTTTATTTGTTAATAAAGCTGGGTTACTCATTGAGTAGATAGAGTGTAGAAGTTGAAGTATTAAAAAGCAGCAGAAAATAATGCTGCATTTCACTGGGTAGAATCATTGGGTTCAATACCATTTATTTTTTTTATTGAACTACTGGGCTTTTTGACTGCAACAGGCAGTGCCACACTCCCTGTACCTGGCAATACCAAACTGGCATTACTTAAAAGCAGAGAAAACATTTTAACTAGGTAGTCTCAGAACTGGCCATTATACTTTTTTTTTTATTGAAACTTATATTTCATCACTCACGAGAGACATGAAAAATCAATTTCACAAGACATATTTTTTAAAGCAACATATAATTGCTTGCAAATAGGGACTTAGATCAGAAGTGCCTCCTTCAATTATACAGCAACACTATTGCAGATTTAGAACATGATGTATACCACTTTCTTGACAAATCAATAAAAAAATAAACAAACAGCAGCAGATTGGTCCCATGGTGATGCCAAGTCCACTCCCAGAATGAATTTTATAGGCCTTATAAAAACAGGGTTTATATTATGGCAACTTAATTAGAGCAGCGCTTCCAGTGCTGCTGTGTGTTTATGTAAATGGTTGGTTCTGTAGACAGGACAGCCGGGCTGGAATCCCTGCTCTGCGGGTGAGTACAAGCGCTATGGAGAGCTGCTTTTCTGCAAGTTTGGCAACTTTAAGAGAAGATGAGATAGGAAAGTGAAGTTGTGAGTGAAAATTAGGTGACAAATGCCGAGATGATGTTTTTTCCTTCTGAAAACAGAAGAAAAAATGTATTTGAAAATATACACTCTACCTGATAACAGAAATTTGGGACAGATCTTGCAGCATTTCCATTTAACTTTCAGTCTTTGAAGATATTTATTTCTCATTTAATATGACTATAAGTGAAATTTTGAAACAAATGCCATTTAGAATGAAGAAAAAAACCCAACCCCACAGATCTTTCTCAAAATATGAAGAGACATTAAAAGAATGTATTATTATTTACCTTTAAACATGTGTTTTGGTTTTGTCAAAATTATCTTCTCTCATGAACAGTTACTGTTTCAAGGAACCATCATTTGCTACCTCTAGCAAATGATGGGAGAGGAATTTGGAGATTGCTGCACAGTATCACTAAAGTGTTAAAAATTAACAAGATGCAATAGGCGTATATGGAATGCTTTAGCTGTAAGTTGAACCAAAACTTTATAGATCCTTGCAAAAGTACTAAACTCTACTGGAAATTAATTACCACTTCCTAAAAAAAAAAATTAAAAAAAAATTAGTTCTAGCCTTACAACTACACATACATAATATTTTTTAATAATAGAAAATAGTGGTGTGTGGCATCAGAGGAAAAGATGTGCCGCATTAACAGACAAGCACTTGTTGTGGTGCTGTGGGCATAATGTGGTTCAGACCAGCCCAGCGCCTAGGAAGGGAGAAGACCCTCTTTTGGCCAGCTGAGAGAATCCAGCTAGTTGGAATTTTTGTCCAGAATAAATATTTTAACTGAAGGCAGCAAGCTAGGATTAATCATTGATTTTGTAGAGAGGAAGAAATGGGGAGAGGATTCTGGAAAACAGGAAATTTCCATGAACATCAGGGATTTCTCTTCCCCTGCAGGCTCAGGCACTTGCAGAGCAATTCACACCCTGCTGCTCCTGGCTTGCAGAGGTCAGAATGGAATTCTGCTTCCCGGGAGATAAAGAGGTGGAATGGTCCAAGGTGGATCAAAGATGTGACTGGATTGACAGTCTGGTGGTAAAGAGACTCCTGATGTTTCCTCTGATTGAGGAATCTGGAGGTGAACAGTGGTCAGGTTTACTTAGTTCAGCCCATTTTGTCATGTAATTCAGGTCCTCTCTGTTTGGAAATACGCGTTAGTGGGGTTCCAGCCCAGTTCCTTTGCTTGCCGTGATGCTGAAGGCCAGGACACATACCCAGAGAGTGGGAGATGCGGGGTGGGAGCTGGTGGCTCTCTGACAAATCCATGGAATTTTGCCTGCGGACAAACTGTGCTGCCCTGGGGAGTCAGGCAGACCAGCCTGCTCAGACCGCACGGGGAGGGGGGTGCCAGGAACAGGCAAGGGCCAGTGCAGCACTGCTGTAAACTGACAGAGCATCACTGGGACCATGCACTTCCCCAAGACGCTCCTACACCCCTACAGCTGTGCTATGGCAGGTATCCAGCAAAGCCTGCATCCTTTCTTGGAGTCTGTCTTCGCTTGGCACACCTGAAGCTTAGCTGCTCTGAGGCGGCAGCAGGGATTTTCTCCTGCTAAGAACTGTTCCCCTGTAGGGAAGCAGCCTGGACATGCCCATAGCTTCTTTCCTTTTATCAGCTGCTTCCCCTACCACTTGAGACAGAGCTGTTTGCCAACAGACTCCTTCAGTCTATCAACGTCAGGTGATGCTGCAAAGAGCCTCTGACCTTTAGGAGCGTTACTCCTGCACATGCAGTGTCTGCTGGCTCCTGTGGGCACTGAGAAGGACCAGCACTCCTTTGCCCAGCCTATCTCAACTCTTCTTCCAGCAACACCCCTCCATTCACTGGGAGTCATCCAGCAGTGATAAGAACCTTCCTGAAACAGATTTTTGCGCTGAAGTGGTCGAGTCACCCCCCTGTAACCACCATCTCTTCCCTGCAGCACAGGCTGCCGTGCAGGCCGATTGTGTAACAGCCAAGGTGCAGATTTAAATGTATAAATACCTAGACAGGCAGAGTGGCAATCTCACAATATTTTATTAACCCGAATTATTTGCTTTCATAAACAAGTAGGTTTTGAAGATCTCTCCAGGACTGCAAATGATTTTGGCAATTATCTCAGAGAGATAATTACAGATTTCAAAGGAGGATGCTCTAACAGGGATAAGGGAGGATGCAAGGTGACCTACTGCAGTAATCCACCATGAAGATTAGGGAGGAAGACATCAAAAGGAGCTGGGTTTATTGATGCAATTTCTATTAACAGGATTAGTGGTGATAGCAGACAAAAACTGCCCCAGACTAGAGACATTACTCTTTGAGATCTGAAATCAACGGTCATATTTAACATCCTGGGACCGACAGTTACTGCATACACCACCACCTGGGTGAGAGGCTGGTATCACCTCTGGGTCCTTCCCCCACCAGAGGCTGTGAAGGAGAGCTCCTGCCAAAGATAAGATACTGTGAGTTCTGTCTCAGGCCACTGTTCTTGTTAAAACACCCAGGTCTTGGAGATAAAGGTGTGAGTCTTGGCACTGTCACAGTCTTCTTTCTAGCACTAGGGAGTCTTTCTGGTCCACTCCTCTTGTCTGCCCCATTAAGAGGGTGCAAAGGGTTAAAAATTTTCAACCAGCAAAAATTTCCAGAAATTGAAAAAAATTATTATTGAAAAATATTTGGATTTCATTGTTCTATTTTTCTTCCCTCTCACATTTCCTGAAGTAAACTCAGCTTCTGCATAAAAAAAAAAAAAAAAAAAACAAAAAAAAAAAACAAACAAACCTCATTCAGTTTATTTTTCCTGTAGTACAGTGTTTTGGCTTGAACACCACCTTGGCCAATCGGACCCAGATAATTCTGTCAAGTTTAAAATTGACATAAAATTTTCCTCCCAACTTTCTATTTTCAAGAAAGTGTTCATTTGATGTAACACAAAAAGACAGAGAAGTTCACTTCTTAAAAATGTCACCAAAATCACCAATCAGTGGCAGCTCCTGATTTGATGACTGGAGGTTGCTTAGACAGTGGTCTGAAAGCTTCTGCTTGGAGAGGACTTGCTGGAGCCTGGCCAGCCTCCAAGAAGAGCATGGGTGAGAGCAGCACATCTTCAGAGCTACAGTACTCACCATCTCCTGTCCTAAAGGATCTGCTAACAGATGCCAATATTGAAGCCAGCTGCAGGATTAATTTCTCCTCGAGCAGCAAACCCATGCCGCAATACAAAGAGAAATGCTGTGAATATCACACCCCCCTCATTCACCTGCAACCCGGCTCAGATTAGAAGAGGAGTGGTTAAAAATAGTCCCCTCGCAAAAGCCGTGTGAGACCACCTGGCATCATTGCAGAGCAGGTTCACACCTCTTGCTGTCATCTTCTCACCCCAGTTGCTTTGCTGGCCTCCCACACCGCTCACCAGACCCAGTGCAGAGCTGGCTCCCTCGTGCTGATTGAAACGTGCTGAATAATTGATGGTCTATTTTGCTGACTGAACTGAAAAATGGTTTTTTTGGGTCAATCCAAAATGAAACTCTTCTTTTTTTTTTTTTTTTTTCCCTTCCCCCCGCCCCCCCAGCCCAAGATCTGAAAAACAAACCCACAGACAAGCACATTTAAGAGTGAATTAAAGATTTTGTTTTGAAGTTTAGTTAAAGCTTTTTTCTGTGTCCTCTTGGGTCAAAACAGACAGAAAAGGAACAAGGGGAGAATAACAAGAGATAGGAAATAAACAGGTTATGTCCCTGAAACCTGCAGTTCCATGCTTGGCTACCCACAGACTGGGCTTATGCTATGTGACCTTATCAGCTATGCAGTGTCCTAGAAAACTGTGAAGGAAAACTGAGCTGCAATGACATCCTGCATGTTGGCTTAAAGATCCTTGCAAAGCCTTGTGAGAGTGACCTTACCGCTGTGGTGAACATGGTCTCATTAGCCAGGAGATGAAAGAAGACACATTAAAAAAACCCCAAACAAACAAACGAAAAAACAACAACAACAAACCCCCACACAAAACCCCAGCAAAACTGCAAGGGTCCACCAGAAAGGGACAGACAGCAGGAGCTTTGGGATATCTCCAGGGCTTCTGAAGGCACAGCAGACCAAACTGTGCTGAGGAAGACCTCTGTTCACCCTCCTGATTTGCTGTTAAATTCAGACTATTTCCAAAGATAAGGGAAAAGACATGTGGTGAAGGTGACACCCTGTGTCACACCTGCAGGAATAGAGAGGAAGAAGCAGCAGTGAGCACTGTGATGGCTCTGTGTCAAAGGTCCTTTATGTCTCCATATAGGATGTCATGCATCAGCAAGTAGCTATGTGTGTGGTTCAAGCAAAAATTCAGAACTCTCATCTCTCTGGTCCAGCCTGGTAGCAGGTTTGTGTGCTGTGCGCTGGTCCCAGCTTGCTGGGGCTGCTCTGCTGCACCTTGAACTACTCCGGAATTTGGGGAGCAAGAGGAGTAATGTGGATGCCTGCTGAAAACCTGAAAATGAAAGACTTTTATTTTCTGGGCAAAAAGTAAACATCCCTTTTTGTCAGAAAATTGAAAATGAAAATAAGAAACTATTTTAAAGAGGAAAATATGTCATCCTTATTCATGATCCCACCTTTGTTCTTCGTTTACACCCAATTTTACCAGGGCCAAAGGACTGAGTGCCAGCCTCATGTGCCTTTCTGCGGGATGCTGAGATTAGAGTCTGCTGTTCTGCCTTTTTAGTCACCATGACCAACTAATCCGTGATGATTGCGACCATTTAACGTGCTACTACCCGACCATTCACTGCTTTGTTGAGTTCCCTTTGTGTCCCATGGATCAAAGGCAGTGCAAGAGGATGCTTGTAGGTGATGCAGGACTTCTTTTTCCCTCCAGGCTACCATTGCTAGGCAGCATCAATTAGGAGGGAGGTCATGGTGGTCCATCTTTATTGTCTGACTGGGCAAAAGACCCATGCACATGCAGTTTCCCTCAAGCATTTTTCAAGAGGTGAAAGCTTGTCACAAGCTTCTGAGAAGAATGCTTGAAAATGATGTGCTTGTCTTTCCCTGAAAGAACACAAACTCCAAGTTCGGATAAAATGTGAACTTAGAATTAAAGGCAATAAAATCAAGTAAAATAAAGCACAATACTTCTACAGCCCATACAACAAGAGAATTTGCAAAACAGCGTATTACATTATTGAGATTCCTGCAGAGTTTAGTGCTGCACAAATCTATCATGAAAGGCTTGCTTGATTTTAGACCTAAAGCTTCCTCCCGCAGAAGAACCAGGATTATTGACCCCTGAATCATGCTATAATGGCATAAATATTGACAATCATTGAGGTAAACATCAAGGTTTATTGACCAAGGTGTAGTAGCTATCTAGGTTTACAGAACTAGAAGGAATAGCAAATCATGTTTCATGAGACAGGCTGTCAATATAGACTTTTATCAGTTACCCTGGCTCGAAATGCCTGCCCTGGGATTTCATGCATAGAGAGAGCTCAGCCCCTCTCCTAGGACAGTACCCTCCCAGGTGGAGCTGCTCTGGCCCCCACCAAGTCTACCCCCCCTCACTAACTCATGACAACAGTTGCAGATGGTGTGGTTTTATTAGGATAGCCAAGATAAAAGACTTGCCCAGGAAATTATTCTGTGGACAATTTCCATGCAAACCAGCCCAGGGTAACAGAGAACAGAAAAGTCTCAGGACTGAAACAGGCAGAGTCACGCACACTCAAACTCCTGCACATGTGCACACTATGTTCAAAATGGCAATTAGGAAAACCTGAGTGACATTTATTAACCCAGCAGACCACATTTCATTACATATGTCTGTTTTTCAGATACGGTGTCCAGTCATATACCTATTTATACACTACTTGGTGAAGCTTATGTAAGCTCCACTTCACACTTTGTTTGCGCGTACACATGGGAAATATTTCTGGGTCATAATCTGTTATCTTTCAGAGCACAAGCCAACTACCAATAACTGACGCAGTTCAAAGAGAACATTTTCCCCAGGCACTTTATTTGATAATTATCCACCATGGGGTTCCTCATCTGTTACTGGCCCCTGTTAGGACAGCAAGCCAGGCTGGAGGGAGGCTTCTTGTAGTCAGGTCTAGTGATTTCAGTTATTGTGGGTCCTACATGACTACCTTTCCTGAAGACTTTCCTCTTCTGTGGAGACTGTAAACAGATGTTCTTGCATGTCTCCATGACTCTTTCCAGGCAGTCCTGACTCAGGCTTTTCCTCCTCTAACAGCGGGGCTCAGCTGAGACCGTGCCTCAGTGCCTCCTGCATCCCTCATCCATGCAGATGCATTTCCCACCTACCAAAATATCAGCCTTCGGAGACTTTCTTGTTTCACTGGCAATTTTTCCTTTCTACGGAGGTGGAGCTGAACTCAAATGTGAGGAGATACAGCAACAAGATCTCTTATTTTGCACAGCAGTTTTCCCTCTGTCACCCAATGTTGGAGCTACCTGAATACATGCATAACTATATGAGATTCATAGCGGTGGAAGCTCTCACAATGTCAAATATTTCATTTCCACCCACAGACTCTGATGATGGTCTAGTCACTATGGAAACCCTCCCAGCCTCCTTCCTTCACCTTCTATCCAAGATTGTCACTATTTATTTGCCACTGGTGGCAGACAACCTATGCAGAGATGTTCAAGAAGCTGGCCTAGGAGCTCTGGGGCTGCTAGAGGAAGAAAATAGAGGACACTTACATGCCTGGCTTCCTGAGGCAGCTCCATCACCTTGCTGATACTCGTAGCACACATCTATCCTCATTCCAAGGGAAAAAAAATCTCCTGGGTTAATGCATTTTCAGAGAGGGCGATGAATATTCAACAACCTCCAAAAAGGAAAGAGGGAAACACCATGAAATTTCAGGCTGAAGATTAAGCAATAATTCCTATTAATTAAAATTAGACTTCAAGGATTTGAACAGAGATCATAGTCAGTAATAGTTAGATGGAACTGAATGAATATTTAGCATCTCTTATGCCTGGGACAGAAATTCTCACTGAGCTGTGTAATATTCTGACTTTACACTGTCCAGAGTAGTAGTATGAATCTGAAATATAAGAATATAGGAAGTCACAGAAACAGTTTCATTATTGCTAAAACATACCTTGGCAGATCAACTGCTGTGTTGCAGCAAAATAGGCCCCCAAACTACCTGATTATTAGAATGCTTTTGTTCATTGTCTGTATTCTTAATTTGCTGTTGAGATGCCAAAGACACTAATTTTGCAAACGACTGGGATTTTCACAAAATTCACTGGTCATAGTCTAGGGGGACAGTATGACAGCATAAAAGCTCTCTCTTAAAAGTAGGGTTTGGCTCAGGAAAGTGCTGGATAGTATTTAAACACATGTTCAAGTACCAGGCTAGAAAAGGAGACCATAAGGAAGAAAATAGCAAATCCTCAGTAGCATTAAGTGAAATGGGCTTGAGCCACAGTGTTCATACCTACTGACTCTGAACAGCAGCACATACTGGGCTCAAAGGCAATCTCAGCTTCAGGACTGCTGGTGCTGAATTTACATTTACTTCCATCAGGATAGTCACGGTTAACTCCAGCTCGGCCACGTGGCACGCGTGGTACCATTAGTACAGGGACAACACGATTGCACTACAGCTCCCGTGCAAAGTGCAAGGTACCTGGCTCATGGTGTTCGACTTTGGCCTACCCTGGGGTTTGAAAATCTAACACCATCACTCTTTTGATAAATTTTATTTATATTATATAATATATTTAATAGCATATATATTATATTATATATAATAAACCCAGATTAATTACCATTCTAGGGATAATGCAGGGTCCCTCTCTTGCAGTGAAAGGTTCTGATTTCCTCCTTGGTGAATTAATCTTTTTATTCTCAGGTTTGGACTTTGTGGAATGACTGTAAATCTCTTCAGGGGATTTCATTAAACACACAAGGCTCCTCCTTGAAAAATTGCTCTTCCTGTGGTGAGCAATACTCAAATGTTGCATCTCTGCTTAACCAGTTTGTGCCTCCCCCTTGGGGCCACACACTTCCAGTGACAGAAAGTCCTATGTTTAAGTGTTCTCATCCAGAGGAATCAGGTAACCTACCCAGCAATAACTGCAGTGAAGGTCCCTGCTGTCACAGCTTGCTAAAAGCTGCATGTCCATCCCCTGAACTTGTCTGCTACAGCTCCCACTCACCGACCGCAAAGGCAAAGCATCTTGAAAGCTTTTGTGAGCTGGTTAAGATCAAAGAAATTTGGTTGCATAAATCATAATATTTCTGGAATACTAAACTGGAATAAAAGGAAGCCAGCATTGCAAATGGAGGGAAATGTAAATGTGGAACATTGAACAATCTCCCCTACTGGTCCTATCTCCAGCTCACCGACCTGAGCCACTGAACAGGCTAGCGAGGACTGTTCTCAATTTTGACACAAATGAAAGGCAGTGAGGGTGCTGTGCTACGGCTTGGCTGAGATGGTTTCCAGCTTACTGGGGTGCAGACTGCTGTTTAGCCCCTGCTAGGACTGAACTATGCATTAACACACTGGATACTCTTGTGGAGGTGACCCTGTTGCACTGAGCCCATGGGGCTGACTTGTTGCTTAACATGTTGGCTGTTATCCCAAATCCCCAAAACTGTTTATTGCAGCAGATAAAAGAAATACACACAGCCCCTGTTTCAAGGCAGAGCTCGAAGCAAACCCCAGCCAGAGTGATTAGTGCTGTGGTATTATGTAAATTGAAGGACCACACATGTGTAACGCTACCCACAGCTGCAAGCACATCTCTGGGGTCTGGTAACCTGCATAAGCTGCTCAAGATAAGCTCTGCTTTCTCCTGCCAGCCAAACAATAGTATTTACTCAGGCTGGAGATTGACTGACTAGAAGGTGGATTTACAGAAAGGGACGTGGGAGTCCTTGTGGGCAACAAGTTGAATGTGAGCCAGCATCCTGCCCTTGCAGTAAAGAAAGCCAATGGCAGCCTGGACTGGATTAGGCAGAGTAGTGCCAGCAAGTGGAGGGAGGAGATCCTCCCCCTCTGCTCAGCATGGGTGACAAACATCTGTAGTGGTGGGTCCAGTGATGGACTCTCCAGTAAAAGACAGAGATACCCTGAAGCAAGTCCAGAGCAAGGCAACAAAGATGATTTACGGACTGGAGTGTCTATGGCATGGCGAGAGGCTGAAAGATCTGAGGATGTTCAGCCTGGAGAAAAAAAGTTTCACAGGCATCTCATCAATGTTTATCCAAGCCCAATGGGAGGGTGTAAAGAAGACATAGCCAGGCTCTTCTCCATGATATCCAGTGACAGGACAAAAGGAAATGGGCATAAACTGAAATACAGGAAATTCCATTTCAAAAAAAGAAAATACTTTTTTTTTGTGTGTGATCAAACGCTGCAACAGCTTTCTCAGAGAGGTTGTAGAGTCTTCACCCTTGGAGATATTGACAACCCAGCTGGCCATGGTCCTGGGCAACCTGCTTCTGCTGACCCTGCTTTGAGAAGGGACTTGGGAGTGGAATGTCTCCACAGGTGCCTCCAACCTCAGCAGTTCTGTGATTCTGTGATGCTGCTAACATTGTTATTTAGACTGCTGTTTTGTGGGACAGTGGCGGACATTAAAGGTTCTCATCTTATCTAAAGCTTTGTGCTTCAAGTAGGATAAATCTAACCCCGTGGTAGGACAAGTGCCCTGGCCCAATAGAAAGTAGCTTCCCATTAAATCCTCAGTGCTGGACTTCATAGGTCTTTGGAAAGGGTATGAATTCACCAGCGTGGTCTGTGTTCTGCATCCATTTCTGACCATAGCAGATAATAATAACGTCATTTCTGCAAGACTTCAAAACAAATAATTAACTCAAAAGCTCTCTTAGATTGGTATTTCAAGTAGATAATAGAGAAGTCATGGAGCTGAGCAAGAGGTTACAAGCAAAAAACCCTGTATTATTAATCCCAGATGCAGGACCAGTAATTTAGCTGTCAAATCACTTCATATTACTATTTTGAATACCTCTTGGAAGCTAAAAATGCCCCAAGCAAAGCCAAGTCATTAACTTGTATATAATAAACCCCTACACATTTTTCAAAGATCTGTGTTCTGATTAAGAAATGAGGCTGCTTTATGTTAAGTCTGTCCATAAAGGGACTAAAAGAATTATCCTGAGCATGCAGACACTGGTGCGTAGGTATCAGCTGAAACCATGGAGCAAGGATTTCAGTTATAAACTAACCCCCCTGCAACCAGCTTGTCTAATCATTTTTATAAATAAGTTTACTCCTTTGTAGAGGAATGAAGGCAGTGGGTTGATTAACATTGATCATATGCAGCTGTGGCCCTGCTGCGAAGGCAGTGGGCTGATTGACATGGATGATGTGCAGCTGTAGCTCATTTCACTAAGTAGTTAAATAGCCCTGAGGAGTGTGGGAGAGGTGGTTGGGTGGAGGAGGAGTGTGGTTTGGCTTCTTGAGGAAGGTGAAGCAGCATGGATAGTAGCATCTGACCAATGGTAAAAGCCTTGTTGCAGCCTACCAGTTTGTGTTGGACTCTGACTACAATAACTGGTGCCCAATGTAGCTGAGACAAGTGGGAGCACCTGTGACCTGCAACAGACAGCATGAGAGGTGAGTTGTTGACAACTAATTGATGTGGGTGTATTGCAATATTTGTTGTCCATCTTAATTAAAATTGCAAATCTTCTTATTCCCTGCAGAATCAGGCTTTATCTGCACATTTCTATGAAAGCCAGTCAGACTAGACTGTGTCCTTCCCTGAATTGGTCCAAAAATACTTGGGTGGCAGGACATAATGAAAAGCTTCAGAATGGAGAACATGGTGGAGAGGTGGTTAGTGCCAGCCAGGGCTCCTGTTGTATCTAGGAGGTGCAGCCACACTTTAGCAAGAGCTGGTAAGCAAAACCAAAAAATATTAAACCCTTCCAGCAATGCAGCCTGACCAGCAGCCTTCATCCTAGGCCCTTGAGTAGCTGTGCTTGAACCTACAGGACTGAACCTCCATGTTCTTTACAGAAGGTGAATGCCCTTGCCGTGAGGCTTGAAAAATAGTCTCTGCTCAAGTCTCAGCTCTCTCCTTCCATCTGATTTTTTTACTAGAAATTCCATCTAGGTGCCAAGACATGTTTCCCAATTAAGAATGTGTTGACACTGGTACATTCCCACGAGCAGCATTAGTTTGAAGACATCTATGTTTTTTGAGGAAAAGCTGCTTCTGGGAAGGCTTACTTCCCTACTGTGATCCTGCACTGTTCTGTGAGCCATCTGGGTGATGTTTCCTCCCACGTGCTAGGTCAGCACTAGTCCTTTTCTCCACTTACCTCTACCTCCAGCACATGGTCCCTGCACCATCGCTGGTCAGAAGGTGCTTTGTGCCTCTGTGGGGTGATGCAAGTGATCATGCTCCCTTTTCAGAGCATGTAGCAAGACATAAGATGTTGTGTAGCCAGTCTCTTTTGGATCAGGGTTTCTATTTAATTTGTCTTCCACAGTCTTACTACTAACTATCTGAGTAGAAAGATTCATTAATAGGGCAACAGATTATTTGCCTACATTAGGGAAATGAGAACAGAATTGCTATCTGTCCATTACATTTGCATAGGCTGCAAGAACATTTTGCATCCAATTGAAATTCCTACTGACATGTATGGGTCTGCAGAAATGCAAATTCCTTCCCTTTGCTTTTCCACAGAGATGAATTTTTTGAAGTCAAATCTTCCTAGAGCAAATATTAATGCTGTTAGAATAGAATTAGACACCCCAGCAGAACTGTCTGAAGGGGGTAAGAGCAGCTGGGAAGCGGGGATCACCTTTTATCTTTGGTAGAAGGACAGAAAACAGTTTAAAACTGCCAAACCTAAAAGACAACTGGAAAGCAAAACAACTCTGGTAGTGTCCAAACTGCCTATTGACAGGTTGCAGCCTGCTTGTGGCTTGAGGGATCTTGCCAGCAAGACCCTCACAAACTCATTGAACCCATGAACCCTTTGCACAAGACCATGCTCAGTCATTGAAGCAAAATCCCGTTTCAATTCCACCAGTAGGACAGAAGAAAAAAGTGAGAGCCAAGAAGGAGCCAGCCTGGCTTCAGAGGGACAGACTGAATGATTCAAGCATGTTTAAGGTAATAACTTCAGTTAGCACCTAAAGGAGATGACAGGGAAAAATCACACTTCTGCCCTGAACGTATATTGCACAGGGAGGGCTGCTGCACGTGAAACTCATCCACAGTGTGCTGTAGTGTTGTTGAGTCAAACAGACATGTCTCACATGTTCAGGCTGATTTAAATCTAATTTATTCAGGCTGATCTGGAGAACCATCTGAGAGCCATCTTTAGGACTTTGTAAGCTGCAGCACGGTTCAGTCTCTTGATGTCGTGAAGACCTCAAGATTGTGCAGGCTTTCCTGTCCTGTGACTGCAGGCAAATCTTAGCATGCTTTTTTCAAAATTTGGGCACCCAATCTAAGAGCTTAGGCTCCCCTTGTTCAGTGGGTACTTCATGGAGACAGAGGCATGCCCAGACAGCCATTCACCCTGCCTGACTTTGCCAATGCATACACAACGCTCTCAGGGAATTTGATAGACATAATTTTTAAGCCAGGACTGTGATTTTGAGGATATATGTCCGCTATTTAAACGTCAAGCAACAGTTTTCAGATCGCTGGTTTCTCCATGAGTCGTGTTCTTTCCTTCTTCAGGGATGCATAGGCAGGTTACACCAGGACTAGAAAAAGTACTAACAGATGCTCTGTCCAAACATGCAAGGTGATTATAATTTGGGAAAGAAAGGAGGCAAAACTCTTGCAACTCACAGGACCTATGAGTCTCCCTCAGGGAGCATCAGAAGACGCCAGACTGTTGGGTTTGCATTTGAAGTTAAGCAGTCCCTTCTGGTGCAATTAATGTAGCCGAAAGATAGTCAATGAACCACTAACAATAAGACTCAGAGGAAATTCCATTGTGTTTTGAGCTCAGGGAGAAACATGTCCTTGCTCAAGAAGCAACAAGGAAAAATTCACTGTTCTGCCAGCTGGATACCATGACCTTCTGTAGTGGGAGACAAGAGGGCAATATTACTGGGGCAGTGGACACCTTCCCTGTCTTTTGAGTGTGAAAGCGATACAGTAGGCTGCTGCAAGCTGTAAAATTACTTTGCATATGTCTGACAAGCTTTTTTCCATGAGCTAGGAAGGCTGTTGGCATCTTCCAGAATCAAGGCCAAAATATGAGTTACCAAAGGACAATTCTCCACCCCAAAAGAAGTCCTTTAAAAGAAAGGAATTTGACCAGGTACCCAAGCCTTGATGGGCTGGTGGGGTTAGGCAGGGCTTTTTTTGGCAGGGGCATGTATATGATGTGGTCTAGCCTGAGGTGGTAAGCATTAGGAGGGGGCTCCATCTCCTAATCCACCACAGGCGGTGAGGGATGTTCATTCCATCTCAGTTTGCTGGCTGTAGCACGGAGTGGTAAAAATAGTTCTTAGTGCCATGGACAGAGGGCTTGCAATACTGTGCTGACTGGCCCTTGACGTGTATAAAAGATGCATTTTCATTTCAGTAGCATCATTTAAACCAATGATTCTATGTGTTCCTCCCTACTAAACCCACACTGACTGTACCGCTGGCTTATCTGCCTCAAGAAATTGTTTTTGATTGACACTGATTCATGTTTGACAGAATTGTCACCTACGCTATTGTTCATAAAGTTATTTTATCTATATATTGGTGATGTACTTGATCTTATTTCTCACATCAATTAGCAAGGCTTCAAAGTTATATGTCGTGGACTGTTACTTCCTAAAGTCTTGTCCTTCATAACTGGTTCCTACCACTCTGCTCCCACCTAAGCTGATGGCCAGTGAAGCCAGCCTTCAGCCTTTCCACTGCTTTGGGGTTCCCTTCCCCCTTTGCAACAGCAATAGGTTCTCTAATCTTGCTCCAGCAAGACTGCAGACCAAGTGTAAGAATTAAGAAATATTTTTAGCTAAATCTTGAGATTGGTGTTCACTTTATGGTTTCCTTCTGTTGTCCTGTTTTCAGTATGGCAGAGAATCGCCCAGGACCATGCACTGGTGACCTCTTAAACTTGGGTAACTTGACACTGATTCACAAAAAAAAGGAGTTTAAGGATATCCTTTCAAGGTTATCTTAAGACAAGCTTCTCTTGTAAGACTTAAGTCTTTTGGCATCCTCCTGACTTGAACCAGCAATCTGGCACATGAGTGTCCCCTTTCATATCTCTTCTTAATTCTCTGATTACTCACCCTATCTGCCGGTAGCCTTACCGTGTACCAGCAATCATCGAGGGGACTCATAGCAACTTTGTCATGATCAAAAAAAAAAGTGGGACATATGGAAATGACTAACGTTAGTTTCTTGTTATAATGGAAAGGTTTGTGGATTATCTGGAAAAGTTTAAGATTATTTTTTTAACAACAAAATAGTGGTTTATCCTACCAGACAATAATGTGTATACTGCTGGGATTCTGCTGTTAGTATAGTTTATACACTGAGATAGCTAAGAATAAGGAAAAAAAAAAAAAAACCAACAGATATATTCTCTTACATAAACTTCAAAAGCTGTCCAAACTAACTTTAAGTTGATGGAAAACTTTGTATGTTTGGAAAGTGTCACCACACTTCCCAAGAGAAAGTCCAGTCCTTTTCAGATCAAACAGATAAAAGACATGCTGCCACTTAGCTCGGGGAGTAGCGCAAGAAAGTGCCTGCAGACATTTGTTTGAATGATTGGATTAAATTCCTTTCGTTGTACTTATGACAACATTTTCCCTTAGATTTCCAGGTGTTCTTGTCACCTGCCTTTTATTAGGTGAAGTTGCAGGAAACTAGTTTTAAGACTTTGTTTTTGAGTATTGGCACAGAAAACTAGACACTGAAAGGTCCAGTGTTTGACATGGCACAAGCATGCCTTGCTGGACTCGAGGTACCGCAATACCTATGAAAATTGGGTTCATGTGCAGCTTTGAAGTGATGCATCAGAAGTGTGCAAACAACCACAGTGAAATAGCACAGCTCTTCCTCTGAATTTAAACCAATCAACCATGAAGTAAGTGAAAACTGTGAATATTAGAGTAGAATAATTTCTTGATTTGAGGAAATTGGCCTTTGTTCCACAAAAAAATCAGAGGTACAGCCGGCACTGATATACTGAATATAAAGCCAGGACACTCATTTCAGGTAAGCTCAGATGAGATGACAGATCTAATAAATTGTTTCCTTAATAGCTAAGCCCAGGCAGACAGAGAAAAACCAGCTTGTCTCAGGAAAGCAATATGACCAATAAAGTCTGGATGTCCTCCATCCCTGGAGGCTTTCAAGGCAAGGCTAAAACAAAACCAAAGTTCACCTGATGGAGCTATAGCTGTGTGGTAATTGGCAGTGCCTGGAACCTGACAGATCACAGCTGAACTTGAGGAATTAGCTTCATGTGTCAAAGTTCCCAGTCTGGTCTCAGTCAGGAGCCAAGATGCCTTCTTCAGTCAGCAGATAAAACTGGGATCTTTCAAAGTACAATTTCTCTTATCTAGGATCAGAATTGCCACCTGGAGCGGGTTGTAGAAGGAACATAGACTTCTGGGTTTTAGAGAGCTAATATTTGGTGATATGTATCCCTTCTGAGTCTCATCCTTAGCTGTACAGTATTTATTGAAGGAATGTGCTGAGAGAAGAATTTTGCCCCGATTTTACTCTACCTTCTCATATTGGGAGCTCAGCAGACTCCTTTGCGATGTCCCAGCTGCTTGTGATAGGAGGTTAATCTTTTAATGAGATTTTAGAAGACTTCATTGCTAGTTTTATGTAAGGAGTCCAGAATCCC
The DNA here is from genome assembly GCF_017639655.2 of Falco naumanni. NCBI lineage: Eukaryota > Metazoa > Chordata > Aves > Falconiformes > Falconidae > Falco > Falco naumanni. The sequence goes on from NC_054054.1 coordinate 117,361,621, forward strand.
AGTGTCAGGAGCTTAATAAATAAGGTTTGTTGGTCTGGGGAATTCCACGGATCTGGAGCAAAAATTACAAGAGAATTTACTCATACATTAGGCTGTCTAATAGTCAGGAGCTTATTCTTCTGTACAGTCAGTGAAGAGAAAGGAGCTCTTCTATTTGGCAATTCACATCTCAAATGGAGCCTATTTTTTGTTGCTTCAGCAATTCTTAGTGTATTAAGCCTTGAGTTCCATCTTTATAGCAGCGGTATTTGAAGCAAAACCAATATATACGTTTTTTCCATTATACCATTATTATATGGGACAAATGAATTCCATATAACAATAAAAGTCATGTTTATTAAATACTATTAATCAGCTGTAAGCCCCATAGTAACTTAATGCTCCATGTGGAATGAATCTTTAGGCTTGGATATATGATTACCTGAAAGTACATATTACCTGCTAACTGTAGCTAATTGGTGACTCATGCAGATCTCAAGAATGCAAATTCTTTGTGAAGTATCCTCAGTTTTCTGATTGTTTTTCATTGAGTCTTACATTTTCAAAGTGAAGTGGCATGAAAAGCCTATTCCTTCTCTAGCTTCAGAGATTTGAAAGTTGCTAGCAATGCACAGTTCTTTCTCACAGAAGAGATTGCGTGGGTTTATTGGAAGGCCGTTTCTAGAGCTGTTAAGTGAAAGGAAGCTTATGTGAGAGGGGCTGCAAGGAAAATTTGAAGGTTCATTTCCATTTTTCTCAATAAATTATGCATCGAAATCAGTCATTGTATTAAACCTCCTGACTCTTTGGTGTCAGGTGGAGCTGGATACAAGCCAAGGATGGTTTTATTAGGAAGACAGAACTAAATGGCAGTGACACTTCTCAACCCATCTCAACTGGCTAAACAGAAAGCAGCTACTGAATTGCTTGTTTAAACTGCAGTGTGGTAGCCTGCTGTTGCACTCCTATGCTTTCTAGGAATTACTGTTTGGAAAAGGGAACTGCCCTAGCATCAAAGCTGGCTTTCTGGGCACCTGCAAATGAGAAGCTAGTAGGGATGTGCTAGTGCAAGATGCAACTGTTACAGCAGTCTGCCCTCAGTGTATGCTGTACCTCTCTCTGTTCGGTGATTTCAGCTTTTCACGTGGAGCATTGCCACCCACCCTTCTGTCCTGCCATGATTTTACAGTATAATTCTGGCCTGAGCTGAAACATGTGATTATTCCCAATGAATTGTTCATTGTGATTCCAACCTTCTTTGCTGATTTTCTGCCTATGTTTCTGGCTTCTGTTGATCCTTTAATATTATTTCTCCTCCTTTCTCATGTTTGGATTACCTCTCCATGCAGCTCATCTGTGAATTTAGTTAATGTGTGATTGCAGTGGTATGGGAAATAATAGACAGTGTGTGACATAACTTATTCTGTCCCGCTTA